>NW_026652322.1:205984-248157 GCF_009828535.3 Hylobates moloch
TTTTTTTTTTTTTTTTTTTTTTATACTTTAGGTTTTAGGGTACATGTGCACAATGTGCAGGTTTGTTACATATGTATCCATGTGCCATGTTGATTTCCTGCACCCATTAGCTCGTCATTTAGCATTAGGTATATCTCCTAATGCTGTCCCCGCCCCCCCCACCCCCCATCCCGCAACAGTACCCGGAATGTGATGTTCCCCTTCCGACACACGAGTTTTTGCAAAATGCAGAGGGCTTAGTGGTATCTGCTGGGGAATTTGAAACCAGGGGCTCAGACATCACTAGGTTTCTACTACTTCAGGAAAGTTCCAGCTGTTTCCACTGAGATCACAGACGAGGGTGAGACTGTCGATATTGATGGGGTGCAGAAAATGTTACCCAAAAATATGGCACCTTGGAAATTGAGAAAACAGCAGAAGTAGGAAGGTCTCTCTGCCTTCTCTGACCCCCTTCTCCCCTGAAGTGGCCACAGACAGTAGAATTCCGCTTGCCTCTTCTTCCCTGATGCAGGCAATAAAACCTGGGAAAGTCACTCTCTGACCTTCTTCCTCACTTCTCCCCTGAAGGCCCTCATGTGACAGGTGTCCTGCCCTATACCTGAGAGGAAGAATTGTCACACAGGATGTCAAGAAGAAACTGAACAGGCCTTGTTAAGTTCCTCCCCAGTTTATTACCAATAGGGCATGCTCTTTTGCCCTCCAATCATACTTCTGCATGACTGTCCATAAAAATACACAGAGTCGCCGGGCGCGGTGGCTCGCGCCTGTAATCCCAGCACTTTGGGAGGCCGAGGCGGGCGGATCACGAGGTCAGGAGATCGAGACCATCCTGGCTAACACGGTGAAACCCCGTCTGTACTAAAAATACAAAAAACTTAGCCGGTCGCGGTGGAGGGCGCCTGTAGTCCCAGCTACTCCGGCCGCTGAGGCAGGAGAATGGCGGGAACTCGGGAGGCGGAGCTCCAGGTTGACTCCGACCTGGGTGAAAGAGCGAGACTCCGTCTCAAAAAAAAAAAAAAAAAAAATGTTGTTATCCTATTCAGCACCTCCATTTTTGCCTAGATAAATGGTCCTCATTTTTCCCCACACTGGGAGCACTGATCACCATTGTTTGGTGGAGCTCTGCTTCCCTGATGTTGGCTCTCACACTTCATGCTTGAACAAACTCTTTTAACTGGATCCTGAGCTTTTTGGTTATTTTAGGTCGACACTAGAGAAAGGAATCATGTGCATTGTACCAAGTCAACAAAGCTTTCTAGAAGAAAATAAGACAAAAAAGGAAAAAGAGCAGCAGAAATAAGGACGATAAACTTCTTTCTAAACAACAGTGAGTCTGTAATCTTTTAGCACATGCTTATTTCAGAAAACAAAAACAGCAGCTCAGGCTTCAGCATCAGACCAACCTGGATTTGAATGCAAGCAAAGACCTCATGCAAGTTAGGTCTTTCAACCTGTTTTCTGCCCTCTCTCAGTCTCAGTTTTCCCATCTGTAAAAATTAGCTCACAAGGTGGTGGTAAGAAATAGAAGAAAGTACGTGGGCCAGGTGCATTGGCTCACACCTGCAATCCCAGCACTTTGGGAGGCGAGGTGAGCGGATTGCTTGGACCAGGAGGTTGAGACCAGTCTGGGCAACATAGCAAGACTTCATCTCTACAAAAAATTTAAAAATTAGCCGGGCATGGTGACTCATGTCTGTAGTCTCAGCTACTCGGGAGGCTGAGGCGGGAGGATCACTTGAGCCCAGGAGGTTCAAGGCTACAGTGAGCTGTGACCAAGCCACTATGCTCTAGTATAGACGACAGAACAAGACTCTGTCTAAAAAACAAAAAAAAGAAGAAGAAAAGAAATAAGTGGCCAGATAAGCACTGGTGGATGTGTGTAAATCTCAAAAAAAAAAACTACCTACTATCTTCAACTCTCAACTCATTACAAATGTGGGTTAAATTTTCTTCTAAACAAAGAAATAAAGGCATCATCTTCATGTGCTACCTAGTAGAATTTTCTACACTGCCTGTTACAGTAGCACTAGCCGCAGTTGGCTATTGACAACTTGAAATGTGACTAGTGCAACCAAAGAACTGAGTTAAATTTTAATTAATTTGGATTTGTAAAATAAAACTGTAAATTAAGACCCCAAGCTCTCCAGACCAGATGGACTCCCTGTGGCTAATAGAGATGCTCTAAATTTAAAAGCAGAACCAGGTGGACATAGCAGGGTGAGAGGGAGCAGTCCCGCATGCCCTACCAGAGCCAGGGTAAACTGCAGTTGGAAGCCTCCCATCCCCAGCCCACTAGTAGTTTGAAAGAAATATCTGACAGAGACTTCTCTTTTGGGGCTTGGAAACCACCCAACCAGGGCTCAATTATTTCAACTGATTAGAACTGAACAAGTTAGAATCCTTCATTTGTATAAATGGACCTGATTGAGAACCTAGGCAAGAAGGTTTCCTATTTAAGCCAGGTTTTCTCCCTTTGGTCTTCTGAAAGCACTTTAACTTGTATTAAAGGCTGTGCAGAGAGAGGGAGAGAAGGGGAGAGAGGGGGAGGGGGGAGAGAGGGGGAGGGGGGAAAGAGGGGGAGGGGGACAGAGGGGGAGGGGGGAGAGAGGGGGAGGGGGAGAGAGGGGGAGGGGGAGAGAGGGGGAGGGGGAGAGAGAGAGAGAGAGAGAGAGACAGTAGCTCTCCCTTCCTCCACAGATCTCATGGTCTTTTGTTTACAGATTTAACACGCGGGAACTTGACAAAAGTCCCCCGTTTGTTAGGACAGACCTCACACTAGACTCCACGTCTCCATATTCCAGGGCTTTTTCTACTGTACCCTCCATTTTTCTCAAAGAAAATGCCCAGATGAAGGAATCCAGATTATTTTTATTTTCACTAAAAGCAGATGAAACCCAAGCTAAACCATAACAAGATTGCCACATTTAGAAAACTTGAAAATAGAAACTTAATAGTGTTTGAATAAAGATATAAAGGCATTTCATCACGAAGGCTTAAGCTGTTAACTTTTACAGTTATTTGCGTTTAAATAGAACACTCTTGATGCTTTTTAAAATGCTTCAATATATAACAGGATTCTAATGGTAGGATTCCAGGTGGAGAGGGAATCCCTACCTTTTCATTTCAATGGTACCAGGCTCATGCCTGCTGACCTCGACTATTCCAAAGGCTTGCCCCATTTGGTTCTGAACCACCTTGACCACAGGGGATGGCATAAAACCTGTGGACACCTCAGGAGTGACTACGTAGTTGGACAGCCAGGCCAAGCCCCTACTTGGGGAAGTCCGCAAGGAGAAAGGCTTGTAGCTCAAGTCCAATCCTAAATCTTTACAGGAAAGCAAAGACTCTCAAATGATGGCATTTGTTCTGTACTCAATGGGCACTAGACTCACTAGAGGTTCTCAGGCAGGGAACTAACTGCTGGATTAAATAATGCCAGTAATAAGACTGTCATCCCAAGAGTTTACAAAAAGTTTACTCTGGTGGCTACTGTGATATCTACCCAGCCCCACAAACACACCCTTAGGGCTGGAGCCCTCACTCCTCAGCTGCTGGGAGTGTGAGTGGTAGTCAGTCCTTCCCAGGGGTTGCCTGAGAGTAAAGAGAGGGCCTTACCCAAGATCACACCTCTTCCCAGAGCAGCCTGAAGCCAATGACTAATTACTGTGGGGATAAAAAAGCCAGGCCCATTGACCCAACTCAGGCCAACTCTCCAACCTTTCCAGCTTCAGCACTCCCTAGAGTGTTGAGACTGCAGTGCCACTTCTCTCTCTGGCCAGTCCTGTTTCTTTCATCACCACCCCACCCCCACACACAGGTGTTGATCCCCAGAGCATTAATCCAGTGAGCTAATCTCCCTCTGCCTCCCAGGGAACCCAGGTAGCACAGGTACTATGTGTCAGCCACTGTTCTCAGCTTTTTATAGGTATTTACTCTTAGAGGTAAGTATTATTATCTTCCTTTTTCAGATAAAGAAACTGAGGCTAAACAGAGATCAATCATTTTTCCAAAGATACCCAGGTGGCCTTAGGAGATCTTGTGAAAATAAGAAGATGTGATGTTGGTAAATAAACATAATAGTGACTAATACAGAGTGAGTATTCAACTCATTCATTAATGTTTTTCATTCAGTCTTCAAATATTTACTGAGCATCTACTATGTGCTAAGCACTATTCTTAGCACTGCAGAAACAGTACAAAGAACACAAAGTCCCTGACCTCATAGAGCTAACCTTCTAGTGGAGACAAGGCAGGAAATATACAAATAAACAAGTAAATGCATTATCTCATATGAGTGCTAGGCAGGAAAATAATGCAGGTTAGGGAAGACCAGAGGTGACGGGGGCAGGGATGGGTCTATTTTATGTGGGGAAGTGAGGAGAGATCTCACGATAGGTGACATTTGAGTAAAGAAGAGAAAGAAGCAGGGAGTGAGCCGTGTAGATATTTGAAGAAAGAGGATGTTGAGTAAAGGGGGCAAAGCACAAAGTCAGAAACAGTGAAAGATGCTGAACAGAGGTGACGTGCTCTAGCAAACTTTAAAAGGATCACCTGGCTGCTATGTTGAGAATAGATTTGATGGGGTTGGGGAGTGGGAGGCCAGGGACAAGGAAAGAGGCAGGGAGGCCAAATAGGAATCTCTTGTTATAACCCAGGCCATACATGGCAGTGGCTTAGACCAAGATGGTTAGTGATGGGAGTGGTGGAAACTGTCAGATCTATACTGCAGGTAGAGCTGTCTGGATTTGCAGACGGATCCAATAAAAGATGTGACAGCAACAAAGGAAAAGTCAAGGGTGACTCCCAGATTTGGGGCCTGAGTAGTTGGAAGGATGGATTTGCCATGAACTGAGATTAAAAGACCTGTGGGAAGAGCAGCTTTGGCTGAAGACCAGGTGGGATCAGGAGACAGGGAGTCATGGAAGTTAGCTATTATAGGCAACAGAGTTCAGGGAGAAATGGCACTGCACACGGCTTATGAAGAGATTCTACAACCAGGCTACCCAGAGCTGAGTCTCAGCTTTGATGCTATTAACTGTGTGACCTTGGGAAAGTCACTGTACTCCTCTGGGCTTCATCATTCTCATCTGTGATATAGGGAGAACATCTGTACTGACCTTATCAGGTCATTATGAGGCTTAAATGAGTAAATACATGTAAAAGTATCTAGAACAGTGGCTCCCATGCAATCAGCACCATATTAGTACTTTAAAATTCCAATGAGGTTCCCAATGGACGTAACACTTGAGGATTTGTACATAGTACAAAGAGGCACCCAAAAAGGGTGTGATTCACTGGATTGGACACTTGCTTCCGAGAGAAGACGAAACCTGAGCTTGAGTTTGAAAGATGAATAGGAGGGAGTCAGGTGGCCAAGGGAGTCGAGAGGGTGGGGGAACATTCAAGATAAAGGGAATAGCATGTCCATTTTACTGAAAGTATAGCCAGTAATGCAGCAAAAGCCAAACATCAAATGGTTATGTTATGACACATGTATTAATCCTTTCAGATACTGTGAAATCCAGGATGTGTCCAAAGAGGTGGAGAATAGCTTTCAGTTTTGTTTGGTTTGGTTTTTCTTTTTTCAGAGACAGGCTCTCCATCACCCAGGCTGGAGTGCAGAGGCACGATCATGGCTCACTGCAGTCTTGAACTCTTGGGCTCAAGCCATCCTCCCACCTCAGGCTCCTGAGTAGCTGGAACTACAGGCATGCATCACCATGCCTGGCTAATTTTCTTAAATTTTTGGTAGAGATGAGGTCTCACTATGCTGCCCAATATGGTCTCAAACTCCTGGACTCAAGCGGACCTCTTGTCTTGGTCTCCCAAAGTTGGAATTACAGCTGTGAGCCACCATACCAATCCGGCTTTCAGTTTATTTATTCAAAATGAAGAAACCCCAGTAGAACCATCTGACCTTCTCATGCACCTGTCTTCACTGAGTTGAGCCAGGTCTGCTACCACTGACCACAACCATGTAAGACCCATATTGACATACTGGGACTCTTTATAGCTACCACTCAGTGGCCCCAGTGGACACCCCTCTAGTTTCCTTTCTGATCCCCCAGGTAAATGCATTCAAAAAGGAATCAACAGGGATATGGCATTTGTCTCCCTTCTAATTATATTTGAACATGTTTCAAGGCCATATGGCCCAATCAATATCCCTAAACTCTCTGTACCTTACTGTTCCTAGCAATTTTGCTGGAGAAATAACATTTCAAAGGTCAAAAGCCTTATTCTGGCAGAAAAAAACCTGCTTGATCTCAGCGAAATGGTCCACAAAGACCAAACTCAGAATTAAAGCATCAGATTCCCTCAGTGGAAACCTTACCTTTTGGTAAATTATCAAATATCAGAACAATAGGAATAGAAAAGGCTTGAATGCAATAGGAGAGGCTTGAATGTATGTGGGATCAAAGCATTTCCTGGACCATTTAATGCACCTTAGCTATAAAAATATGGAAAGTATTAAGCAGTGGTAACAGATAGTTCAGAAGAAAGCCAGGCCCTGAGCTGTAGGAACTTGCCTCTCTGCAGGGCAGTCCATATGAAGACCCTCAGCCTGCAGGCACATCCTCACACAGCCCCCAGGCTATGGGAAGTGCACTTAACTAGCCAGGGTGCCACGCTGCCCCAACAGCGGTATGTTTGCTGCCTCCTCATCATCACACAGGCCTGAGATTAATAGCCTTCAGCCCAGAATAACCCTCCAAGTCCTCATCCCCGCTGTGTGCATCCAGAAATTTCCATTAAGCCTCTGTTCCATTTCCTGGCTTCCCCACCCCACCTGGGCACTGAAACCTCAGTACCCTGATGGTCCCTCTCAGCTCCTACTACCTGTGATTCTGTTTCAACGGCGACAGGCTTGGGAACAAACGCAAAGGAGCACCACTGCCCACAATTGGGATTCTCAAAGCATTTGCCCTGTCCCAAGACGCCCGAGGGCCTAACATCCGCCCGGAGGCACTGTGTTTTAGAAAATCGGCATTTAACAAACAGAAATCCACGACCCACTCTCTCCCGCTCCAGGCAGATGGCTCTCAGGGAGAAAGAAGACCTCATGTTGTTTGCCACCTGTCTCCCCACTATCACCACCAAGATTCTGGTCCCCGGAGCACACTGGCCTGGAGGATTGTTACTCTACCTGTTAAACCTGGGTCTGCCCCCTTACACGAACCTCACTGCCAGTCACTCCCTAATTTTCATCCTTCCCCCAGGGAGTGATGGGTACAGTTAAAAGTCAAACAGTATTTTCCAAAAATTTTTCCCCTAAGACTTATTGAGGTTTACTGTCTATAGTTTACATGATTTTTTCAAGTGTTTATAGAGCTGGGCATAGTAGCACACACCTATAATCCCATCTACTCAGGAGGCTGTGGCAGGAGGATTGCTTGAGTCCAGGAGTTCGAGCCCAGGAGTTCCAGTACAGCCTGGGCAACATAAGGAGGCCCCATCTCTAAAAAATAAACAGGTAGACTTTTTAAGTGTTAAGTATTTATATTCAAAATAAATTTTATAATATTCGATAATACTGAATATGCTGTTTCGAACTTCAAATGCACATGCAAAACCACACATGGGAGATTCTGCCAGCCCCAAAGAGGCATCTCCTAGAAGCCCAGAGTTGCTGTTGTTTACAGCCCTGCCTCCAGATCAGCTGCATGCATACAGCAACAGGACTCTGGGTCGAGGCCAAATTCATCACATAGCTTTAACAATTATCATTAAGGTCTCCAGCCATTCTCCCTGGGCAAGAGCATCACGGCCAGATTATTGCTTTCTCCGTATCATCTAGGCTTGCCCCTCCCATTCCCCTTCTCATTTTTTGTGGCCTGGGCACAGTTATCCAAAGCAGAAACCCTTTCACTCATTAAGGTAACATATTCTGCATCTCATTTAAATAAAATATGCTTTTAGGTTTCTGGTACAAACAATACTCCATTTTAACAAATGTGCTCACTTGCCTCCAGGAGACCTCCACACACACACACACACACACACACACACACACACAAGTGCTTCTTGGCTGAAAACCAAAAGCTGTCACTGAGAAGAAAAAGCAATGAGAAAAATCCATTCAGTGCCAAAGGTAATGGCTTTGTTTTAATAGGCGTTGGTGCCTTGATGAAAGCATTTTCTTTTAAAATGTTAGTATATTGAGAAATATTTCAAATACAGAAATTTGAAGAGAAAATGATTGACATACTGAACCACCGTGAGCTCACTGCCCAGCTTTATCTAATCTTAACATTGGCTTCATTGGCCTTTTGCTCTCAAAACAAAGGAAGCACTACAGACAAAAATTGAAGCGCTGATGCAGACTTTTTCATCTGGCTCCTTTCTTTTCCTCGCCAGAGATTCACCAGTTATATTTTCCTACATATTAATGTGTTCATCAAATAGGTTTTGTGCATTTTTGTTTGAGACGGACTCTCGCTCTGTTGCCTGGGCTGTACTGCAATGGCACGATCTTGGTTCACTGTAACCTCCAGCCTCCCAGATTCAAGAGATTCTCCTGCTTCAGCCTCCCAAGTAGCTGGGATTACAGGGGTCCCCCCCCCACCATGCCTGGCTAATTTTTGTATTTTTGGTAGAGATGGGTTTTCACCATGTTGGCCAAGCTGATCTTGAACTCCTGACCTCAGGTGATCCACCCACCTTGGCCTCCCAAAGTGCTGGGAGGGGTGGGCCACCGGGCCTGGCTGCATACTTTTTAAACTTTATATAGCAAGTATCCTTGCATTTTAGCACAACATTGTATTTTAGAGATTTTGCTGTAACATATATGTAGTTGTAATTAATTTATCTGAACTGCTATACAGGATTCCTGTGGATAACTCTCCTTACTTATCCATTCTTGTCTTCACAGTGATTTAGGGTTTTGTTTTGTTTTGTATTTTTTTGCTATTAAAAACAATGATGGCTGGGCACGGGTGGCTCACGCCTGTAATCCCAGCACTTTGGGAGGCCGAGGCAGGTGGATCACCTGAGGTCAGGAGTTTGAGACCAGCCTGACCAACATGGAGAAACCCCATCTCTACAAAAAATACAAAAACAGGCATGGTGGCTGACCCCTGTAATCCCAGCTACTCGGGAGGCTGAGGCAGGAGGATCGCTTGAACCCAGGAAGCACAGGTTGCGGTGAGCTGAGATCATGCCATTGCACTCCAGCCTGGGCAACAAGAGTGAAACTCTGTCTCAAAAAAAAAAAAAAAAAAAAACACACACACACACACACACACACACACACACAAAACAACAATGATCACAGCATTTCTTTTTGTTAATGGGTATTGATTCTCTGAGAAGTACGGTAATTTGATAAGGCCAGCCTCACATCTGAAACAGGGCAGACAGGTCTTTCTGACATCAAAGATCAGCATCTATGGGCTAAAGGCTGCCACAGCCAACAGGCTGAGCAACAGAGGAGCAAAATCCCCGTGGCCCTGGAAGTGGGTATAAACTTCCCCCTGCAGCTGCAGCAGTGCTGTTTGTGAAGTGTCTGTCACAGGTCCCAGCATGTTGCTGGCACCATGTGAACAGCAGCCATCATGATTATCACCTGCCTGATCTCCCTGCTTGGCTAGAATCCCAGCCCTCCCCTTCAGGCTCACCTCACAGTGACACTTTTACTCATTAACAGGCCCAAAGGGCTATCACTCATTTTAATGCAATTTCACCCCAACAAACCTATGTAGGCACATCCTGTTCAGCAAGCAAAAAATTTGCTTCACATATAAATAGAGGATAATTCATAACTTTGTTGATTTTTCTTCCTGTCTGTCTTTGGGTATTTATCCAGGGCATTACGTGCTGAATCCACCTGCCTTTAATCTTGCCTGAAGAATCAAGGTCGGATTTCCTAACATGGCGTCAAGGGCCCTTCCAACCAGCTCAGCCACTCTTTCCATCTTATATCCAGCCATATCCCACAACCGGCCTCCCAATCTCTGCCTTCCCTTCATAGTGCTGGGCCCTGCATATCCAAGGGGTGTCCAATTAGCCTATAAAATCTAATTCAGATGTCACTTCCTCTCCAAGGCCTTGGCCAGGACCCACGTAGACACAATACATCACTCCTACACTTATGTTCCTGTCACCTTTTCCATGTAACTCTGCAATGCAGTAGCACTTAACAGCATCTTATTTTAATTGTGTAGACATGAGCCCCTCTCGCCCTCTAGACACTGAGCACCTTGTTGTTTTCATAAATTATTTTATCCCCGTGCCTTGCCCTGAGCATAGTGGAGTGAATAAATGTTCCACAAACACATCAAATGTGATTTTCTTCCATGACTAATTTCTAGCAAGAAGAGGATTTCGGCATCTTGGCCTGTGTAAGCTATTGATAGAAGACTCTTTTAGCAGTGAATCTTTAATAAATTATTATAAACACAAAGCCTAAAGCACTTAAACACTTTACCTTGTATGGACATTTTTCCTGCCTGCAGAATTTTTTTAAAGAAATAGACATATTATGTTCTAGTTGTAGTAGAATAGAATTGCAGAACTCCAGCCTTTCCCTAGGTTCTCTGATCCTGATGCTGATGAAAAATGTACATAGATAGCAATAACAACACAATGATGGCAATTATGCCAGGCAAGCTTCATGTAGGACTTGCTATGTGTCAGGCCCTATGCGATGTTAGCTGTACTTTTGCATATCTAACTGGTTCACCAACCTATAAGGTGGATACTAGCACTATTTACATTTTGGCATTGAGGGAACTTAGAGGGTTTAAGTAATGTACCCAAAGTTACACGCTGAGTAAATGGCTCAGCTGCTTAACCCTAGAGCCTGAACCTTTAGCCATTCATTAATTAGGTTATACCATGCTGCCATAATAGAAACCGAGCTTCATTTTCAAAGCAATTTCACAATGTGTTGCTTATTCCTCACAACAACCCTAGGACGTTGCATCAACCCAGGTAAAATGCCCATCTCCCCATTTTATAAGTTATATAGCTATGGGTCAAATAATTTATGTAGCTAGGCACAGTGGCTCACAACTGCAATCCCAGCACTTTGGGAGGCCGAGGTGGGGTGATCACTTGAGGCCAGAAGTTCAAGACTAGTGTGGGGAACACAGTGATACCTTGTCTCTACAAAAAGTTACAAAAAATTAGCTGGGCATGGTGGTGCGTACCTGTGGTCCCATATAATCGGGAGGCTGAGATGGGAGAATCGCTTGAGCCTGGGAGGTCAAGGCTGCAGTGAGCCAAGATTGCACCACTGCACCCCAGCCTGGGTAACAGAGGTGGACCCCATCTCAAAAAAAAAAAAAAAAAAAGTTTACATGACATGCTCAGAGATCCATGGCTAGTAGTTACTGAATCAGCCAGGGCAGGCTAGGTTATGCTGTGGTAACAAAGAGCCCCTATATCAGTGACTTAAAACAAGTAAGAGTTTGTTTCTCCTTCGGGCTATGTATCCACTGTGGGCCTCCCAGGCTCTGCTCCATGCCTTCATCTTCATTCTGATCCTGAATATTGCCAGTCATCATGGCCGAGGAAATGAGAATGTGACAAACTATGTGCTGATTCTTAGACACAACTACATAGACAGAGGCCATTTCACATTCACTTCATTGGTCAACCCTAGCCACGTTGTCACATTTGAATTCAGCTGGGGAAGAAGAATCCTCCGTGATCCTTCCACAGAGAGGGACACCAAGTAGTGCAGCCCACCACAAGGAGTAACAGCATCAGGACCTAAACCCAAAGATGAAACCTCCCTTGAAGTCAGTGAGTTGTCCCAGAGTAACGAATTTCTCTCCTTCATGCCTGCATCCCTGATGGGTTTCCTGAATGAATGAATCCTTGTCTAACGCATTCTCCAGAGCCCCAAGGTGCTTCATCTGAATTTATCAGAAATTCATTTCTACAATTTTCCAGAAAGTTTCAGGAAGAGGATGAGGTAATCTAAACATATGTATACCTACGACTCTGCAAATCCACTCCTAGGTATTTACCCAAGAGAAAAGAGTAATGGCCACTAAATGCATATGGCCACCAAAAGACATATACAAGAATGTTCACAGTAGCTTGATTCATCATTGCTCCAAACTGGAAGCAACCCATTATGCCCAAAGGCATAGTTCTAACATTATCTGAAAGGAAATAAAGCTCCTGAGGTCCAGAGGCATGAGCAGGCTGGCCCAAAGTCACACTTTAATAGGGCAGAGCCGAGGGAAAAGCTACATGTTCTCATGCTATGCCCATCACCCCTCAAGTCACTGAGCCAGAGCTCCCTGCTTCTCTGCCTGTCCTACTCTTTCTGCTCAGCTGAAATACTGTCTTCTTCTCTATAGGTCCCCTAGGACACTAATCACAGCTGCCCTTGACTGATCCCAGCTGATGCTGCATAAATTCAATTCCCTCCTCCCTGACCATCGAATCCAGCATCCCAGTGCCCTGGCCAGTTTCCTATTTAAAAAAAAAAAAAAAAAAAAAAAAAAAGCTCTATACCCTGGTGATTACCTAGCAAACAGAAACAAGTTTGCAATTTCCACATTTGCCCTACAAAAAGAGGATCAAAACATTGAGTCTTTATGTTTACAACTTAGATTTGGCATACCTAAACATGATGAAATATGTAGGAAAAAATAATATAATCTTTTTCTGGACTGCTGTCCCTGAGACAATAAACATATTTATATCATTTAAGTCTATTCCAGTGATCTCTTTTGTGCTTATTTTACAAGCACTTCACTTGAAAATTAGTCCTCATGTTAATATAAATGGACAGATATGAAAGCTGAGTGCTTTCTGGAATGACAATGTGAGACAACTTTGAGAAGATGAAAGCTGCTTTCAGAATGGCAAAATGTCCTTGTGCTTCTCTCACATACTGGATGTCTTCAAAGGCCTTCAAATTTTTAAAAATGCATGGTGTGGGCCCACTCTGAGATCTGCCTCTCGATTAGGTCTGGCAAGTGAAGTCACCATCTGTTCTGCTCCAAGAAAGAGAAGGAAGCACAGACGGTCTGGATCATCCAAAGGGGGTTCCCTGGCTCTGATTTTGTTTTTGTTTTTGTTTTTGTTTTAAATATCTAACTTGCGCAATGTCAGGGCAAAGCAAAGTTAACACTGCTTCATAGGAAATAAGAGGCTAACCACACAGGCCAACATCGGCCAACAGGTACATTTTTCAGCAACTGTTTGTTGAGGTACTGCTATGTGCAGAGCAACAGGCAGGTGTGGTAAACATCCCCTAAGCAGGTCGTCTCCTTCTCCTCCTGCGACAGCTGCAGAGGCTCCCTTACATCTTGCTGCCATCTCAGGCTCACCTCTCCTGAATCCCTGACTCATTGACTTCCAAGAGCTGAACCAGGAATGATATTGAGCAAACAAAGATAGATGCCCAAGAGACAAATGCTGAACTGAGTCAAAGGGACCACTGTGGACTAACAGACAGAAAACAAATGAGTAGATAGGTCTGTGTCTCTTTTTTTCATTTCAGAGAGGAAACATTGGAAAAATAATCCATAGTATGAGAGTAGCCACAGCCTGCAAATGACTGGTTTGAACTGCCCAAGCCAATGTACTGCATCCATCTGGGCCAGCCTCAGGAGCCTGCACAGCAGGTGCCTGGAAAAATAGCACAGCTTGGTTTCAAGCTATGAGTCACGTGTCAGTCCCTAAGGTCTGCATCATAAAAAGAAGTTACTGAAAGTCATTCATCTGTCCACTGCGAGCAAAACTCTGTGATTTTTTAAAATGGGAAAAATTGGAGTGAATTCCCTTTACCTTGTGAAATAAAAGAAAATGTCACCTGCCTTCTCCTGTTCTTCTCCATCCTTTTTTAAAAGGAAGAATTATGTTAGCCATTTTAAAGCCATATTAGGAGCAACTCAGTGACTGTTGTTCATAAACGCATCAAGAATATCACATTTTTTCACACAATACTTCATTAATTTCTCACCACATCCCTTGTGAAACCCATACTGATATTATCTCATTTTACAGATGAGGAACCTGAAGTTTAAAGAGGCCAAAGTCACTTCCAAGACTGACCTCAGACCTCATGACAGAAACACTAGACTCAAGAAGTCCTATTGACAAAGAGTTAGAGAAAGGAACAGAAATCCTGGAGAGGAACTGAATTCAAGAAAGCGTAGAACTGTATGTCAGCCAAATTTATAATCAAATGCAAGAGTGAAATGAAAATTCTTTTAGTCATTCCACGCCTGGGCTTATTACACAAAGACACACTTTGAAAATAATTTTTAGGAGAAATAGTGCCACAAAAAGAGAAAATAAATTCCTTCCTACTAGGCATGGAAGGAAAAGTGAGTAAATATGTTAACAAGGTTTATTTTTTTAAATAAGCAATGACTTTTAAAAATGTATAAAATCCTAGAACTAAAGATCAATACTAATATGACAGTGGGCAGGAGAGAGAGAGAGACCAGCATGAGGTAAGAACATGCTAATATATTCACTTTGTTTGGTGGAAGATCTGGAATCTAAGGATAACCCAGAAAAATAGAACTCAAACTTTAAAACTTATAAAATAAAATTTAACGTATCCAGTGGAAAATAGGAAGACAGAGAAAAATCTTTATAAAAGATGTGCAAAATTTTTTTCAAAAAGAAAATTAGAGTAATAAATACTAATGTAATAACTAGTTAATAGAAAAAGTCAAACTAACTGATTAAAAGATGAGATTCTCAGATTTTATTTTGAAAAATATCCAGCAAAATGTTGCCTATAAGAGATGTATTTAAAACAAAAGTAGTACAGGGAGAGGTTATGCAGGAGAAAAATTTTGCACCAGACATTTGTTTCAAATGGCAAGATAAATTGTATTTGAGCTACCGCAGTAGGGGAGAGAGATTTCAATATAGAGCTGAGTTCAACTCCAAAAGCAGCAGAGACAACTTGGGATTTACAGCCAAGGAGCAGACAAGGGGGTCAGTGGGTAGAAAATTACTGAGAGGAACTTAGTTAGATATCAAGAGTAGAGAGATTTTTGCTAAACTGGCTTAACAAGATTCTTGCTAAAGGTTAGGCAAGTACTTCGATATCAAGGTGGGGGGATTAATAACTTCATGATATATCAGGGGTGGAAGGGTTCTCTCTAAACTATCTCAGTAGAATTCTTTGCTAGAACTGGGCTCAGCAGGCCAAAGGCAAGACCTAATTGAGAAGAAGATTACTAGAGGCCTGAACATAGTTTGATCAAAGAGGGAGTTTTTGTCAATTGAAACTAAAAATACAAAAATTAGCTGGGTGTGGTGGCGAGTGCCTGTAATCCCAGCCACTCAGGAGGCTGAGACAGGAGAATCGCTTGAACCCAGGAGGTGGAGGTTGCAGTGAGCCAAAATTGCACCACTGCACTCCAACCTGGGCAACAAGAGCAAGACTCTGTCAAAAAAAAAAAAAAAAAAAAAAAACACCCAAAAAAACACCAGGGTAACCATCGTAATATCAGACTAAATAGAATTTAAGGTAAAAATTATCATAAGGACAGAGGTATGATAAATAATGGTAGACAAAACACTAGATCAAGAAACTACAATGATCATGAACAAAATCCTCTAAATAATATAATATCCAAATACACAAAGCAGCATTGATAAAACTACAGAGAGAAGTAGATAAATCAACCATTGTAGCTGGAGATTGTAGTATTTCCTTCTCTAAAAAACATAAAGAAGACTAAAAGAAAAGTCATGTTATAGAAGAACTAAAAAAAAGTGTGTGTGCATAGGTGTATTGACAACATATGGAACATTTGCAAAATCCTACAATGTACCAGAAGCTTCATAGAGATTATGTCTCTGACCATAAAACGGGAACATTGGAAATCTACAACATATGTCTGAAAACTAAGAAATATTCTGTCTTTGGCAGAAAGAAGAAACAAAAATGAAAATTTAAAGATACTTAGAAGAGAATGAAATAGAAGGCACTCCAAATAAGTATTTATGACTACAGATAAATACTAATTACCAAAATCCTGCTGCAAACATCATGCTGAATGGGGGAATTTTCCATGCATTCACTTTATGATCATGAACAAAAAAAAAATGCGCACTTTTACCACAACTATAAAACACTGTACTGGAGGTCCTCAAGAAGACCATTGTGCAAGAAAAAGAAATAAAAGAAAAAAAAGAAAACACTGAAAATGAAAAGGTATAATGATCACTATTGATGAATGATATGACCACTTACATAGATCATTCATATAGATGTAATAATCCAGGGTAGATAGATAAAAGATGAACATAAATCGCAGCACACCAACATGGCACATGTATACATATGTAACAAACCTGCATGTTGTGCACCCTAAAACTTAAAGTATACCCTTAAAGCACGTACCCTAAAACTTAAAGTATAATAATAAAATTTTAAAAATAGCATTTCTCTTTATCAGCAATAACAAGAAAATATAATATGAAATAAGATAAAACAAAATAGCAATAAAATCTTTAAAATACCAAGGAATTTTTCTTTCTTTCTTTCTTTCTTTTTTTTTTTTTTTTTTTTTTTGAGATGGAGTCTCGCTCTGTCACCCAGGCTGGAGTGCAGTGGCGCAATCTCAGCTCACTGCCAGCTCCACCCCCCGGGTTCATGCCATTCTCCTGCCTCAGCCTCTGGAGTAGCTGGGACTACAGGCGCCCGCCACCACACCCAGCTAATTTTTTGTATTTTTAGTAGAGACAGGGTTTCACCGTGTTAGCCAGGATGGTCTCGATCTCCTGACCTCGTGATCCACCCGCCTCGGCCTCCCAAAGTGCTGGGATTACAAGTGTGAGCCACCGTGCCCGGCTGGAATTTTTCTAAAAGGAGTGAACAAGCCCTTTCCAGAGAAAATCTAAAACTCTTTCAAAGAATGCTTTTAAAAGGCTTGAACATATGGAAAGATTTACCAAATGTATGTATGAGATAACAACATGATAAAGAAGGGATTTTCTTATAATTAGATTGTATTGGTAAGGTACTTTGGAGAAAATTGACTTTTTTATGTCAGAAGTATCGAAGTACATATATACATATATAAATAAACATGGGTAGATCTTTTAAAATAGCACTGTGTGAAAAGGAAGAAGCAAAACAAAACCACGGTGCAATGCCATCTATGTATATAAAACACATAAAAATAAAACAATACATATATTTTATGAATATACATAAGTGGACTTACTAAACATGTTGGAATGGATGCCTATGAGAGGAGGTAAATGGGGACGGAGGTGAGAGGAAAAAATGACTAGAATAACACAAAATACAGGGAATTTTTCCAAGGACCAATTATGACAGTGTGCCATGAACAAAATGTGGTCTATAAAAAAGTAAGAGGTGGAAAAAAAAATGACATTTGGAGAAAAAAAACTGAGGTAGAAAATAGGATGTACAGCCAGGCTCATTCCTGTAATCCCAGCACCTTGAGAGGCCAAGGTGGGTGGATCACCTGAGGTCAGGAGTTTGAGACCAGCCTGACCAACATGGCAAAACTCATCTCTACTAAAAATACAAAAATTAGCCGGGCGTGGTGGTGCACACCTGTAATCCCAGCTATTTGGGAGGCCGAGGCTAGAGAATCACCTGAACCTGGGAGGCAGATGTTGCAGTGAGCTAAGATCGCACCACTGCACTCCTGCCTGGGTGACAAGAGCAAAACTCCATCACAAAAATAAGTAGATTAATAACAATAAGAGAGAAAATAGGATGTACATACATCCTCAAGAACTTAGTATTAGAAGCTACTAGGTCATGAGAACAATAATAAAGAAAATCTGTAACAGTTGATGAGGCATAAAAATAAGAGCATTCAGATTAATCTTTTTCAAAAAAAAAGCAGGCCCTAAGTAACCTACACTATTCAAATGACATATTCATGTTCAAAATAAGGAACATTGAGGCCAGGTGCGGTGGCTCACGCCTGTGATCCCAGCACTTTGGGAGGCCGAGGTGGGTGGATCACGAGGTCAGGAGATCGAGACCATCCTGGCTAACACGATGAAACCCTGTCTCTACTAAAAATACAAAAAAATTAGCCGGGCATGGTGGCGGCCGCCTGTAGTCCCAGCTACTTGGAAGGCTGAGTCAGGAGAATGGTGTGAATCCGGGAGGTGGAGCTTGCAGTGAGCGGAGATCTCGCCACTGCACTCCAGCCTGGGCGACAGAGTGAGACTGTGTCTCAAAATAAATAAATAAATAAATAAATAAATAAATAAATATAAGGAACATTCTTTTGTCTTCCAAGTTCTCTGGACTGGAGAGGGTAAGCACATATTCTACAGACAGACCCCTTCCTGGGTTCTTTTTCGGCCTTGATAGAAGGCAGGTTGTATTGTGGATCTCCAGTTATACCACTTGGTATATTTTCCTATAATTATTCATTTTAAAATAAGGTGACTATAGGAAAACTTATGGATAAAATAAAAGAAAAATAATTAAGTGAAAAAATAATGTCTAGTCAATACGATATGTTTGGCTTTTAGTACCAAATTTCTTAGTAATACATATTTGGATATTTTGAGTACTAGATAGTTTCATTATAATTCTTGTTTTGTTTATTATGGCATTGTACTTGAAATTAAACCCAAATAAAGTGAATCAAAGCTAGCCTATTTCAATTATGTGGTTCAGTTCTTTCTTCAAAAGGACCAAAACACCATGCTTAAAAGAAATATAGTCAGCATCTGAAAAACCACAAGTCCCAAGTGCTGCTTCCTAGTAAATGAATATAGAAAAATATTCAATTAATTATGGTTTAACTCAATAAAAATTATACAAATCTACTTATCATTGCATCAAGGAAAACAATGGTATATGCTGCCACAATTTAAAAAATAAACATGAAATTGAATGAATTGAAGATTGTCACTATTTTTCTAAGGCATCAAGTAGCACTTGACAGACGTTATCCTACAAGCCACAAGAAGCTTTACTGTGCTGAAGTATTTTAAAATGTCGCATTATATATTAGAATGGGGTGACTTCCAGAAAACTAAGCCAGAGCCACTGGTTTCAAAAGCAGGAGCAGCTTTCAGCACATTGGACAGTGACCTTTACCTGCTATTTTCACATGCTGGTGAGCAAGCTGGTTGGAATGTTCTCTTATTCTGCTGCCACGTAAAAAATTATCGACTAAATGTGAGACTCTGAAATTCATCTCTTACTGAGAAACATTTAAGAGCATTATAGAATTCATTTTACTCATGCAATAAATCTACTTAGTAATGAGAAAGAAGAATCCACTTGCAAATATGGAGAAATATTTCCTCAGGCAGTCACACCAGATAAATTATTCACCTCCAACAATACGTCACAAAATGTAATGCCAATAAACTTTTTTTAAATGCAGTGCTCACACATCCAGGAATGACCACCCATGAAATGTTAATGCCTGCCAGTTTTTCTTAAAAGTATGCCTTGTGCATGACTCAGGACTTCTCCTGCATTGATGATAAGAATGGAGCATGTTCAATCGTCTCCTTATAGTGAAAACAAAAAGTGTACTTTTAAAAGATAAACAGGCTCTGAAAAATAAATTTCTTTTGTGTATTTGCTTGATACATGCTTCTAAATAAAATGCTTAAGAAAAATGTAAGCATTCTCTTACTTGTTTAATTTATTAATTTATTTTATTTGTATACATTTAGGGGTACAAGCACAGTTTTGATACATGGATATATTGCGCAGTGGTGAAGTCTGAGCTTTTAGTGTAACCATTACCCAAACAGTGCACATTGTACTCATTACATAATTTCTCACCCCTCAACCTCCTCACCCCCCACAGCCTTCTGAGTCTCCAGCGTCTCTTATTCTATGCTGTGTCCATGAGTACACATTATTTAGCTTCCATTTATAAGTGTATTTTTTAAAGTTCACTAAGTACCTAGGATCTTTTCACATTTCCAAAACTTGCTTAATAACTCTTGTTCATGTAACCCTACAACTTGTTGATAACTATCTTGTTGGTAGGTATAATGACCTCCTCTTAAAAATTAGAAAACCAAATCTCAGAGAGGTCAAGTGACTTGCTAAACGACACACAGCTAGTAAATTGTAGACTAGGCTTCAAAACTAGCTTTGTCCCACTCCATGTATAATGCTTTTTCTATATATCATGATGCCAATTCACTATAATATGTTTTATATATAATTTTTGCTCAGTGGTTTATCTCACATATAGCAAAATATAAATTTAAACTGTATACTTCATTTTATTAATATAAAATAAAATGTTTATGACATTGAGCTGCCAAATAGTTCTCCAGAGGCCCTGACCTTACCAGCTTTGGGTGTAAAATAAATCCATCTCAGCCTTCTTTCATTCTGTATCTCACTGATAAATATCCAGGTGGGCCAGGCCTTTTTTTGTTAGGAGAAAGTAAGTAGGTAATTCCTTGCCAAAATTCACACCCCTATTCAGAGAAGAATAATACCATTGTGTAATAGTCCATAAAGAATCCTCCTGTATGTTGTGATGAAGACAGAAGGCAGAAGAAGCAGGGGTCTGGGGGACAGCCTGGGACAAACGAGAGCCCATCTTAGAAGAGGATCTGGTCACACCTCACTGCAATGTCAGGAAACATGGATGATAAAACCAGTGTTAGCCTCATGGAGTGGTGTAGTGATGTGGAGCTTGGGACCAGGAGTTAGTCCACAACAACATGACCTTGAGCAAGTTACTGAACTCTCCTGTGCTTTAAGTTCCTTGATTTGGACAAAGGAGATCACACAATCTACTTTGCAAGGTACTGCAAGAGTTCAAAGAGTTTATAAGGTGGTGGTTGAACAAATGCCAGCCATTATCATCATCCTAATCCCCATGATATCACTTTTTCAGTTCCAGTAATGTGACCTTTAAAAATGTTCAGTACTATTTTCTCCAGGAAACCCCCAAAGGACACTGACATATGGGTGTGAGAGGCCAAAAACATCTCCCTTCCATTCCTCCCCATGTGCTTTACTGAAGAAAACATACAATCTTCTAATATAGCTATGAGTTCTGGACAACAAGACCAGGATCCTTCTCATCAGTGTGAGGGAGACAGCAGGATACCTTACAAATTAAGTAGATAACAGTGCACACTTATTATTTAAATGGAAGGAAGGAAAATATCATCCATATCATGTCAAAATAACTACATGCAAAAATCCAAATAGATACAAAAAGAAAGAAACACAAAAATATGCTGTACATCTTTGTGAATTAAATATCAAAAATAAATTTGATTTTGAAGAGGTTCATTTTTTTCCTTAAATATCCTTTAATTGGATTAGCTGGGTGTGGTGGCATGTGCCTGTAGTCCCAGCTACTTGGGACGCTCAGGTGGGCTCCACTGAGCCCAGCAGGTCGAGGCTGCAGTGAGCCATGATTGCACCACTGCACTCCAGCCTGAGCAACAGAACAAGACTTTGTCTGAAAAAAGAAAAAGTCCTTTAACTGATATTCAATTGGATGGACAGAACATCTGTTTCAGAAGAAAGTTCCGGTGACAGAATGGAGTAGTTTTCAATAGCGTGCCTCTTTAAAAATGAAAGAAACTTTTATGAATAATTATCTCATTTGGAGTAGATTCATAATAATTTCATTATACTACCATTAGTACACTAGGTATACATGTATATCTGCCTGTGTACATTTATGCAAAATAGTCTGAGAACTCTTAACACAACCATGATGACATTTTGACTTAGAGTTTTTAAACCAGCATTTGAAAAGATGAAGGTCAATTGCATCTGATGGCTTGAATTCTGAATAAAGTGGTGAAGGTCAGATAAATAAGTAAAATGCCAATGATAAAATGAAACATATGGCTTTGAAGTAACAGAGAAGTCATGAGTAAGCATTTTTCAAGATCACAAAGGAAGAAGTAGCTGGCAAGCAATGGAAAAAAACAAGCTAAAGAAGAAAGAAATTGGGGAATAGAAAGGTACCACAGTGATGAATCGAAAGGCAGCACAAGCTCCAATGGCAGGGCCTTGGGGAAGATTCTTTAAAGAGGGGGTATTTTAGAGCACATTAACCAAAGCCCAATTTTTCCCCAAGAAATAACTGACAATTATTCATCAAATCTCACAAAATCTGACATCCAATTTATGATGCCCAGGTAAGGTATTAATAGATAACACTGATTGAGAAGTTACTATATGCCTAAAGAGATCAGAATTCAAAATCTGGTAAATAGAGGTCAGAATTCAAAATCTCATCCGTCTGACTCCAGAGCCCATGAACTTCCATTCAGTGAATTACCTTTCTTGCTGAGAATGGGCACTTTGGCAAGTTGCTTTTATGCTGCAAGGGTTTTAGGGGACTCTATTTAATAGGACTTTGTGCCAGGTTCTGTGCTAGGTACTGGGGCAACAGAGATGAATAAGAAATGTATTCTTCAAGTCTCTCTCATGCACTGAATTCACAATATTGTGACTGTTAAGTGTTCTAGGCACTTCATAGAAGATGAAGGTGGATACAGTGTTTTCTTAACAATACTAGCAATTAAATAACTCCTGAAGATATTACAGTTTTTTTTCCCCAGGTGATTATTTGTGGTGTCAAGCAAGTTGTGAAAATAAGACATGTAGAAACGATGAGCAGATGATAATGACAACATTTTCAAAAACCGGGAGGAAAATTCAATTTATGTTCCATCCTGTCCTTGGCAAATAGTCAGTTTCCTCCCCGTCTGTTTTCCTGCTAATCACAAGCGAATGTGGATCTGGCTTGTTTACTTCTTTGATCTGTTTGCTCATTGACATTCACACAGCTTTGAGACTGGGGTTTTTATTTCCTTTGTCATCTTAATGAATGCCTGGGCAAATACATAGCAAAATGACTGTGAAGCTCAATAAAACCAATTCAACAGGGGAACTTAGGCTATGGGGAAGGCAAGATGACATCTTATAAACAAGAAAATAACCTATGATGGCACCTACTGTGTCATGTGGAGTTTTGGAGAAATAGGTCTCAGAGTTTGGACTCATAAAAAGTTGTGCAGCTTAAGCTGGATATTAAAACTGGATGTAAATGCAAATGAAGCAGAGAACCAGTTATCTAGACAGTTCCTATCTGAACTATTTCTTTAGGAAGTGTCTATGTAACTAAGGAAAAATATTTTCTGGTCAATTGGTCAATCATGTTGATTCTCTACTTGATATTTCAACAGTATACAATAGAAAGTCAAAGGGAAGTATCTGGGTAATCCAAGAGAAGATCAACTTTCCCCATATTTATGTGGATAATTTAATCCTAATTTGTATGTAATCTAGATTCCATGGTAATTACAGCTATTATTCATTTTTCATCCTTCAGCTCTCAACTCAAAAGCCAACTCCTCAAGTAAGTCTTTCTAGACCCCAGACAAGGTTAAGTCCCCATGTTAATCACTCCAAATGATGCCTTCTCCTTTGATTGTATAGGACTACATATTTTTAATGTCTGTCTCTTCCTTAGAATATGCACTCCATGAGCACAGGATCTGAACTGAGTCTCTCCAGCCCTGTCTCGGCTCCTGGCACATAACAGGTACTCAAAAGAGGCTGTGAACATGAAGAGGGAGTGCAAATCTTAAAGCCTATGGGTATACAGATGAATGACAGCTCTCTAGTACTTTCCAAACTTGGCAGTTGTGTGTACATCTACATGCATTTGAGTTTGGTTTATGAGTAATTAATATCCAGCAGAATTGTGAATTTCTTTCCTATAATGAATGGCATTTTTTTAAATGGTGGGGAAAAGAAAATTTTGATGAGGTTCCTATAATGAAGGACTCAAAGAGGTGCTGCTGACTTCTGCCATAAGAACAGACTCCTGGAATAGTTTCTTCCAGCTATGACTTCATGCTGACCCATCGTAGATGCCCTTGTGGTCAGTGGCACGCGTTTGAGAGATGGCTATGTGGGCTCATGGTAAAGTGTGGGGCTCAGAACAACCACAGCTGACTGGCCTTCAAGAGAATCAAGTTCAAGAACTTGCCCTAAGTAGTATCATCAGAACTATCATTGTCATTGGAACCCTATTCAGGTCCATAATCTTATTTCAGAGACTGAAAATAGGAACATCTAGATTTTGAGCTTTTTGAGCTACCTTTTCTTTAGTTATTCATGTATGCATGCATTCAACTAATATTAATTGAGAACTTGCTATGTGCCAGCCACAACGTGAGGCTCTAAATTTAGTGCAGGGCCTGAAGCAAAGCAGGTGCTCAACCATAATGATGGTTAGATGGATGGTCACACGTCCAGCCTTGAGAGGTTTCTGAAAAGGAGAGCGCTTCTTGCTTGTACTGATCCTTGATTTAAATTAATCATAGGAAAAGCATTTCTCTTCTGTTTCATATAAGCCTTGTCTCTCCTACTTGCATTTACTTTGAAGTGCTGGTATGTTTTTTTACTTTGAATGCACTTTTTATCAGAAGGCCAGTGATAATGTGGTTCTATACAATCTTACACCTAGAAATGTGTATTTTAAAACAAAAGAAGTGCAAAATGTCTCCTTGTCCTTTAGACTTAGGCTCTTAAAAATGCCTAACATGTAAATACATATATACATATATGTGTCTATCTATCGATATGTAATCTAATCTAATCTGTATACTGCACATAGACATACAATTCAGTTTGAACTAAAATCTTTCTAGTTTGAAGAGACCAGATGCCGTGAATTTTCTTACATTACTTTGCAAATATCCCAATACAGATTCAACCATGCCTCCTACATGAAAGAAGTGACATGTGACGACCTCCTTACTCAGAAAGTTGACAGCCTCATGATGGTTGTCAAGCTGATTATTCCATTTGGCCACTGTTTATCTAATTGGTTAACTGAGTGAGTCATTATTTACAGATAATAAGCTGAAAACAAAAACATCTGTCAAAAAATTTTAGGATAGTAAGAAATAGTGTTCTTATATGACTCACTCAATTAACCAATTAGATAAAAAATGGCCCAATGGAATAATCAGTTTGGCAACCATCAGGAGACTGTCAATTTTCTGAGTAAGGAGTTCGTAACATGTCACTTCTTTCATGTAGGAGTCACGGCTGAATCTGTACTGGAGTATTTGCAAAGTAATATAAGAAAATTCACGGCATCTGGTCTCTTCAAACCCGAAAGATTTTAGTTCAAACTGAATTGTATGTTTCTGTGCAGTATATATCAAGATTAGATTAGATCGATAATAGATAATCACATATATGTATATATGTATTTACATGATAGGCATTTTTAAGAGCATGAGTCTAAAGGACAAGGAGAAATTTTGCACTGTCTTCTTTTAAAATACTTAACACATTTCTAGGTATAAGATTTTATGGAACCAAATTAATTCACTGGGAAATAAGAAAGTCTTCTCAGGCTGGGCACTGTGACTCACGCCTGTAATCCCAGCACTTTGGGAGGCCGAGGCTGGCGGATCACGAGGTCAGGAGATCGAGACCATCCTAGCTGACACAGTGAAACCCCATCTCTACTAAAAATACAAAAAATTATCTGGGCATGATGGCGCATGCCTGTAGTCCCAGCTACTCGGGAGGCTGAGGCAGGAGAATCACTTGAACCCAGGAGATGGAGGTTGCAGTAAGCCAAGATCGCATCCTTGCACTCCAGCCTGGGCTACACAGCGAGACTCCATCTCAAAAAAAAAAAAGAAAGTCTTCCCTTCTTCCCTTTACTTTCCCTTCAAACACCCAATAGATCAGCTTGTGACACATCAATGAGATAAAATTTTGATTTTTTTATCAGTGGGGAAAAGGTGACATAGGCAGGCAGATTACATTTGCTCTGACAAATACTTTGATGGAAACTTACTCTTTTCCAGACTGCTTCATTTATACCAGAACAGGACACTGTATATTTGTGTGTCTGAGATGTGCTCCCACACAGCGACATAGCTGCAGGGCTGAGAGAAAGGCTTCCACCCATCCACGCTCTTGGAGAACTTCACGGCGATCCATCTCCCCTTGGCATCTCTTCTATGACCCTCAGAAGAGAAGTCTCCCCAACCCCAGATCAAGACAGCTGGGTCTGAGCTCACCTTCTCTCTGCTCAGTGTCTGTCCCTCCAGCTGAATCCCACTGGGGATGCCATCAGGCTCAGAAGGCTCAATGCTGAGAAACTGGCCCATCCAGGAGTGGCCTGAACCATCTTTTAATGAGCTACATAGAAATGTCACAAATTTGGAGGGATATTGTAGAAAAAGCTTTTCTCTGACTATCACTACACTAGATTCCATTTGTTCCTGAATTAAAATTGCCTCCATGGGCACTTCTCCAAAGTGCAAACTGCCTGAGCTAGCCAGGAGCTTCCTGCATGCTGGATCCCACCTAATGATGAATATTATTTAATCACAAAGATAATGGAAGGTAGGATGGGACAGTGCAGGAACTTAGAGGAGTAATGCTTGTTTTAAATTAAGCCTTTTTTTTTCTCCCTAAACAAAGGATAACACAGCATTCAACATTCAATTTCCAACCAGGAATGGAGCTAAAATGAATGGAGTACCTACGAAGCACTCTCGGTTTACATAACTATCACACGCAGGACTATTGCAATGGTAACGGCAAAGTCTAATTACCAACCCCAATGAAGCATAAAGAACTTAAGTCATTTTGTCTAAATCCACAAAGAGAGTGAAGCTGAGAATCAAAGCCAGGTTTCTCTGTCAAGTCAAACTTTCTTAACCAGAGAACTTTCTATTTTTCATATTCTATTGCACTTCATCAGTCATTTGCTCATTTCAGAATTGGAATTGCTAAAGGCTGTATCTCTACAATGTTCCACTGACTCTTCAGAAACCTGTTGGTATTAGACTTTTCAGACAAGTGGTCAGAAGGCTCATGCAATCCGTTGCAAAATAAATGCAGAAAATGATGAATGAGTATATTTTCTCACACAGATACTGGCTGGCTTGATTTGAGGACTGTTGCAGTGGTCCTCAACATGCATTGAAACCCAAAATCCCAAGGATGAAGTGGAAACCCTCAGATAGATAAGAAAAAGACATCAAAGTACTGAAAAGATAATCAGAGGAAGAGACTTGGACGTCAGAGGATGGCAAGATCTGAGAGAACCAAAAGGAAAGGTCCTCTTGCCCAACATTTTCTCCAGCTGGTTTACAAGATGGCTTTGATTCTGATGTTGAAATATTCACCTATTCTTTCCTGCATTTCTTCTGTGGGGCTTCCTGTTGAAGAACTTCCAGTCATTTGGAACAGACTGGGAACATTTCTCCCAGGTTGGAACTGGGCAACCACTTAGGAAAGTCATGAGGTGTGGACACAGGATGGGTAAGTTTGGAAGGGTTGAAGGCAAAGAGGCAGGCTGGGAGGACTGAGGACAGGGCAGGAGAGTGGCCCTGGGTGGGCCACTCTACTGGGGGAAGTAGTATCATGATACAATCTACAGGAGAGCCTTTGCAGAGAACAACCCAGAAGGCAGTGCTCCTGGTTTGGCTTTAACTAGAACTGAGAGCATTAAACAACCTGGTAAGATCAGACCCTGCCTAAGGCTCTCCGGTGGCTTCCAAAACAGCAAGAATCAGATCCCAGCTCCTTGACACAGCTCGTACCATGCACTGGTGGCCAAGCCCCTGCAGTCCCACAACTCCTTCTCCTGCACTCTCCTTGCCTTCCTCTACTCCAGCTTTATCGGCTTCTTTCTGTTCCAACACACTGCGCTAGTGCCTCCTTAGGGCATG
Source organism: Hylobates moloch (assembly GCF_009828535.3). NCBI lineage: Eukaryota > Metazoa > Chordata > Mammalia > Primates > Hylobatidae > Hylobates > Hylobates moloch. Next base: position 233,651 of record NW_026652322.1, read on the forward strand.
TCGCCATGCTTTCTCTCCCTGGAATCCTCTTCCAATGGCCTCTACATGCCTGCCTCCTTCTCAGCACTTGGCCTTTTGTCTAAATGTCTCCTCCTCATACAGGCCCACTCCTCATCACACCAACCAAAAAGTGCCTCCTTTTCCTCCAAAATAATTTCTCCCTAGAGCAGTCTCCTCTTTGTGTCTTTCAAAGCAGTTATCACAGTGTGGTATCCTCTTGCTATTGATTTATCCATCCGTGTATTGTCTGGACTTTTCCACTAGAAAAAAAAAATGCCCCTGAAAGCCAGGCTCTTACTCATCTTGGTGTACTTGGCAGGCAAGAACAATAATAGCAATATTTATATAACCTTTATGATGAGCCAGACACTGTTTTTAGTACTTTACGTATATTAATTCACTGAATCCTTTGGGGTGGAATTATTGTTCTCACCATCTCCCGGATATGAAGCCAAAGTGCAGAGAGGTTCGGCAACTTTCCCAAAGTCACACAGCTATCAGGACAAGAGCTGGAAACCTAAAGAAGCTGTCTCCAGAGTGGAAACTTGAACCGCTCTGCTCTCCTGCTTCTATGTGTTGGGGAGGACAGGAGACTTCCTAGAAGGAGACAGAGAGAGGCTGTGGGGGTCTCACATCAGCCTGCCTATACCCAGTACTCCTCATTTGTGCCTCCCTCTGTGCCCTCTGTTCTGAGGATCCCATATGCCAGAAGAAGAAGAAGAAGAAGACATGGTGGGACCAAAATGCTGTATCCAGGGAGGGAATGGGTTTGCTTAGTGTGATCCTCAGAGGCTGAGCTGTGTCTTCTGTATCTTAGTAGGCCCCGTGCCTAGCACAGAGCCTGACACATAGGAGACCTTGAAGGGAAGAGACAGGGAGGTTTCCACACTGGGAAGGGTGAGGAGGGCTTTCCTGGCAGAGAGAAAAGCACATGCAAATGTTTTAGCTTATAAGCCGAGATGGCACAGGCAGGGAAAGCTGTGGGCTACAGTGCAAGGGACAGGGATGCAGAGGGGGAGGGGAAGAGGCTGAAAAGATAGGCTGTGGCCAGGCCGAGAAGAGCTCTGAATGCCCAGTTAGGGAGTTCAGGCTTTTCTCCTCTACTGATTGTTTTTATTTTACTGAGGTGTAACTTACATATACCAATTTTAAGTGTACAATTGATGTGTCTTAACAAAATGTACACATATACTTAACCCCCACCACAATTATGATAATCAACATTTCTATCACCCCAAAAAATCTGCTTATCACTAAAGGTTTTTATCCAACAGAGTGATACGGATTGCTGTTTCAGAAGGATGATTCTGCAGATGGTGTGAAGAGGGGGTGGATAAAGGAGGGGTGGAAGGTGATGTCTTCAGTCATGGAGCAAGATAGATCCACCAACAGCCAACCACTTTAAAACACTCCGTGGAACATTGTTAATTCACAGACTTTGTCAAAATGCCAAAAGAAAAACAGCACAAAACAGCAAAACTGGTCTGTGTGGGCTAGGCATAGGGGTTTTTGTGAGAGCAAGCGATTGTTGCCGATCAACAAAGCCACAGCAATCCATACTAATCACGAGGAGAGATGATGTCCATTTTCGCTGGGTCTGTATGTTTTATGACTCTAGGCACGGCCTGAGACCCATTCCAACCAACCGCTCTGAGAAAATTAGCTGCCAACATGACACACGACCCAAACCAACAGACCAGGGGAGCATAAAGTGACGTCCACTGCAGTCTATTGCACTGAGTGCAGCTGTCACGAGAGCCACCACAGCAGCAGAGAGGCAGCCTGGCCCAGCCAGTCAAGACACATGTGCCACCAACTCACAATATCAAACAGCCAAATGCTTTGTGCTCAGAAATAGTTAACTAGTTTTGTGAAGTACTTACTGTATGTTTTACATAAATTAACTGATTTAATAACCTTAACTCCATTAGGTAAGTAGTATTCATAGCTTCATTTTAGCGATGATAAAGCTGAGGTACAGAGAGGTCTAGCCACTTACCTAAGATCATACAGCAGAGCTATGTTTCAGAGCCCAGTTCCAGGGACCCCAACACCATGACCCCCATGCTTCCCTGCCTTTTCCATAGCATAATAGTTACGACCACAGGTTTTAGAGACAGACTGATCGAGATCCATATTCTGGTTTTGCCACTAACCAGCTGTGTGACGTCAAGACGTCATGTCTCTGAGCCGTAGTTTCCTCATCTGCAAAATGGACAGAGCTGCTGCGAAGACTTCAGTGTGTAATGGCACCTGGCACAGAGTGAGTCCACAATGAAGAGGGTATGTAATAATATTTATTTGGGAGCTCACAAACCCTGTTTATTCCAAGATACACGTTATTCAAACTTCACAGTCAGCCACCTAAAAAAAACCTAAATACAAATCAACTCTTCTTGATTTTAATTAAAGCTTTATTATCCCATTAGATCAGGAAAAATTTCCGTAGAAGCATTTATTCATTTGAACAATATTAAGTACTTGCCTGATGCCGAACACCGTTCTAGTTTCTGAAATTACAATGGTGAATCCAAGAGGAAAATCACTGACCTCAGGGCAGGGACAGTCAGATATTTTTAATGTATTTTTAAACCAAGTTTGATAATGTTCTTTTTAATTTTAAAAATCTAACAAATCAGGCTGGGCACAGTGGCTCATGCATGTAATCCCAGCATTTTGGGAGGCTGAGGCAGCAGATCACCTGAGGTCAGGAGTTCAAGACCAGCCTAGCCAACATGGTAAAACTCTGTCTCTATTAAAAATACAAAAATTAGCTGGGTGTGGTGGCACATGCCCATAGTTCCAGCTCCTCGGGAGGCTGAGGCAGAAGAATCGCTTGAACCTGAGAGGTAGAGGTTGCAGTGAGCCGAGATTGTGCCACTGCACTCCAGCCTGAGCAACAGAGTGAGACTCTGTCTCAAAAAAAAAAAAGAATCCAACAAATCAGCATATATCTCTCTAATAAGGCTGTGGAGGTAATCTAAAAAAATGCAGGTGTCTGTCTTTTGACTGGAATTATACCAACGCATGCACTGACACTGCAGTCTCATAAGAAACCTACTTAATTAAAAAATTTTGGTGGTCAAGGTCTTTAAAAAATATGGACCTACAAAGACAAATTAAATAACAGTAATTTTTAAAATTGTTTTAAACCTTTGATGATTTAAAACCAGCAAAAAGTAAAAACCCTGGGCTAAAATAAATCACTGGATGGTGTCTAAGGCCCCTTCAACCATCGGAAAGTAATTGATTCTCTTCAGTCAATTTTAAACATTGCTTTTGCAGTCTTATTGCGCTGCTGATTTTCCCAGTGAAAACAACAGGGATGTTAAGCAAAAAAAAATTTCCAGGCTGCTAAATGAATATCTGACTGGTTCTTTCTCATATCTCAGCTCAACTGGGGCCTCTTTCAAGAATCCTCCATAACCATAACCTTCCTAGCTAAAGTAGCCCCACACCCTTCTGCTTCTACCCATTACCCTATTTCATTTCTCTGGGTCACTTATCACCACCTGAAATTATTTCATTCATTGATCAGTGACTTGTTTCTTGTCTGACTCACACATTAGAATGTAAGCTCCATGGGCTAGGGTCTCGCCTGCTTTCCCCCCACAGCATCCCTAGCCACAATGCTGCCTGGTGCACATACTTGTCACGTGAGTAGATGAATAGCAAAGCTGGTGTATTCCTGTGAAAGGGTCTCCTAGCTCAGCTGCAGTTAGGAAGGAGAAGCAGGTACATATTACTAAGTTCTCCTTAAATAGTCTACAAAACAGGGTGGGGGTGGGGGATGGGGGGCCGTCTTTCATTCATTCGTTAACTGGACAGATGTTTACTGAGCATCTACTACAGATCAAGTACTGAACCATGCTGGCTACATGCAGGAGAGTGAGATAGACCTAGCCCAGGTTCTTAAAGAAGACATGATTGCACAAGCCCAAGCCTGGAACTTTTGAAAAGCATACACTGATGAGGCTACTTCAGAGATATAATGTATCTAAAACCCTTAGCATGGTCCCTGGAGCATAGTAACCACCCAGTAACCGATGACCATGATGAGGAGGAAGAGGAGGAGAAACAGAATGAGATGATGGTGATTATTACTACTTCATATGCAGAAAAACAAAGTAACCTCCTCATCATCAAATGTAACCTCAGACATCAAATGAGTAATAAATATCTACAGGGGTCATTAAAAAAATATACATCATCTGCCCCTGGACTAACTAGGGGAATTCACTATAGGTTCTCTCTGCAGATAAGAAGAATCACCATGGACAAGACTAATTATGTGTCTCACTGTAATATCAGAAGCTGCATCTTTGCCATCATTTATATCATTAATAATGTACCTGGGGCTTCTGGTTCTGGAAAAGATAGAATGAGTACACTCTATTCTTTCTCTCCCACTGATTAGAACTAAAATCTCTGGACAATTTAGATAAAGCAACTGTATGAGAGGATTGTAAAAAATAAATAGTAGCAAGCATGCTGGGGTGGAAAATTACAACTCAAAGAACAACCAATACAGCAGTGAGTTTCCTGGTTTAATTTTTTTTTTCAGTTCTCCCAGCTTAGACTCTAGGGTGGCTCACATCCCAGAACTGCACAGCAGGCACAGATGGAAAAATCTCCAAGAGAAACTTTCTTTTTCTAGCCAGAAGACTGGAAAGGGGGACCCCTGTGGAACATAGGATGTAGGAGGTATCCCCTTTTTCCCCCTTTTTCCTCTGCTGGCCCTGTCTCAAGGCAAGCCCCAGGCATGAACCAGCACTCCCACAGCAGCTGCAGGAATACTGGCCATAAGGGCACCCACAACTCAGAGAAAATCCTACTCATTGACCAGAGAAATTGGCCTCTTTGGTCTGAAGAGTGTGTGAGAAATTTCTTTTTTTTTTTCTCTCTCTCTCTTTCTCATATCTCACCATTTTCCCCAAAGGTAGACCCATTCACAAAAAGCGTGGAACTGTGCAGGGAGGCTAAACTTCAGATTTCTACCAGAAAACCAAGAAAAAGGGACTCTGGGAGCCAGAGACTCCAGGGCAATCACAAATTGAAAGGGGTGGCAAAAACTACCTTCTAAATCTAAGTATGAAATTCTAGTTCATGCCCAAGCTGTGTATATACAGAATCAACTCAAAGCAGTATAGCAAAACCTCTGAGAACTAAACTATAGTAGAGAACATCCCCCAGGTTCTAGACTGACCCCGAGTGGCACATCTGGGGATGAAACCAAATGGCACCACAAAGGCTGTGAAAATTAAATTCACATTGGATCCAGAGCCTACAGGAGGTAGATCAGCCCTTGCCATCTGAACCTTACTTACTGAGTTGATTACCCACTTTCAAAAAAAAAAAAAAAAATGAACATTCTTCATAGGATTTTAACAGAACTTAGATTCTTGTAACATAATATTCAAAATCTATAGAATGTAATTTGTGGTAGGATAAATAATAACCCCTGCAAAGATGTCTAATTCTTAATCCCCAGAACCCATGAATATGTTACCTTGCATGGTAAAAGGGATTTTGCAAATGTGATGAAGTTAAGAATGTTGAGGTGGGGAGATTTCCTGGATTGTATAAGTGAGCCCAGTGTAATCACAGGGCCCTTCTATAAGAGCAGGATGATCAGAATCAGACAAAAAGGAAGTGTGAAGACAAAACCAGAGGTTGAAGTGATGTGTTTTGCAGATGGAGAAAAGGGCCACAAAAAAGGAATGTGGGCACCTCTAAATATGGAAAAGACAAGAAATGTATTCTCTCTTAAAGTCTCCGGAAGAAATGCAGGCCTGCCAACATCTTAATTTTATAATTCTGATCACCAAAACTATAAGAATAAATTCGCCTTAAACCAAGAGTTTGTGGTAATTTGTTACATCAGTAATAAGAAACTAATACACAATTTAAAATTACCCAAACAAAAAAGCTGGGAGAATATAATTAACTCTCAAGGGAAAAGATAGCAGATACCAATCCCAAGACGACTAGATGTTGAGATTATCAGACAAAGACCTTAAAAAAACTACTGTAACCATATTCCCTGAAATAATGGTAAACAGTCTTTAAACTAATTAAAAGAAATTCTCAGCACAGAAATAAAAACTATACAAAAAAACTAAAAATTACAATAACTGAAATTATAAACTCCCTGTATGGATTCAACAGAAGAATAAAGATGACTCAGGAAAGAGCTGATGAACTTGAAAATAGGTCAATCAAAAGTATCTAATCTGAATAATAGAGGATATAAAAAAAGTCATATAGATTCAGGACCTATGGAACTATATCAAAAGTTCTAAAATTCATGCTATTGGGGTCTCTAAAGAGGAGGAGAAAAAGATTGGCGCTGAAAAAATTTTTTAACAATTTTAACAAATGAGTAAATACTCTTCAAATTTATTATAGGTCATAAATTTACATATTCAAGAAGTTTAGTGAAACTCAAATAGGATAAACTCAAAGAAAACTATGACCAGACACATTTTAATCAAACTGTGGAAAACCTAAGATACATATAATTATATTTAAAATATTTTGAAATTAACCATTATATGCAGTATAATTACATATTGCATGGCAGCGTTTCTCAACCAGTTTGGTTTTGCCACCCGGGAGACATCTGACAAGATCAGATGTTTCCAACTTCTTAATTTTTCTCACATTGGGAGTGGACTGCTATTGGTACCTAATATGCTAAGGATACTACTATACATCCTACAGGACACAAGCCTCACAACAAAGAATATCTAACCCAAAATGTCAATAATGCTCAAGTTAAGAACTGCTGATATTAAGCGAACAACAATTCAAATGACTGCAGATTTCTCACAAGAAATCATGGAAGCCAGAAAACAATGGAACATTTTTAAGTGCTGAAAGAAAAGGATCGTCCACCCAGAATTCTATATTCAGTGAAAACGTCCTTCAAGAATAAAGGCAAAATAAAGATATTTACAGATGAAGAAAAACAAAGAGAATTTGTTTTCAGCAGTTCTGATCTAAAAGAGACAACAAATGAAGTTATTCAAGTAGAAAGGAAATAACACTAGAAAAAACCTGGAAATGGTAATATCTAGATAAACATAATTGACTATTTTTCTCCTCGAATTCTTTAAAGTATATATGACTGTTGAAATTTGGAAGAAGTGGTGCTGTGACTTGGGCTATAAGCAGAAGAAAATGGAAGACAACGTAAATCTATGAAGACAGATCACTTTCCTCCCTCAGGTCTGTCTCCTACGGTGATGTCAGAGAACTTAAGGGCTCAAATATAGTCATTCCTCAGAATTCATAGAGGATTAGTTCTAGGACCCCCCCCAGAATCCACAGACGCTCAAGTTCCTTATATTAAATGGTGTAATATTTGTATATAACCTATGCACAGCCTGCCATACAGTTTAAATCATCTGCATTACTTATAATAACTAATACAATATAAGTGCTATGTAAATTGTTGTTATACTGTATTGTTTAGGGAGTAATGACAAGAAAAAAGCCTATACATGTTCTATACTGATACAATCATCCTTTAAAAAAGTAAAAATTTTTTTTGAGACAGAGTCTCACTCTTGTCGCCCAGGCTACAGTACAATGATGCAATCTCAGCTCACTGCGACCTCTACCTCCTGGGTTCAAGTTCTAGCCTCCGAAGTAGCTGGGATTACAGGGGCCTGCCACCATGCCTGGCTAATTTTTGTATTTTTAGTAGAGACAGGGTTTCAACATATTGGCCAGGCTAGTCTCAAACTCCTGACCTCAGGTGATCCACCCACCTCTCCCTCTCAAAGTGCTGAGATTACAGGCATGAGCCACCACGTCCAGCCTAAAAAAATTTTTTGACCCATGGCTGCCTGAATCCACAGATGCAGATGCCAAAGATATGAAGGGGCTGCTGTACTAAAAAACACAGATAAACACCTGTAATTTTGTAATTTTTAGAAAAGTAAAAACATAAGGAAAAGTACAAGTCCCCTCTGTCCTATCCAATCCCAATCACAGAAATAACCACTTTTAACAGCATGCCCTCGAATGGTCTTGCATGTCTCTCCACTGTCCAGCCCTACACATATTAACATCAATATATCCATATGTGTGTAAACATACTCATCTATATATAAATATAAAATGTTTTAATGGATTCACGCTCAATCTTTTGATCTATGAATAGCTTTTTCATTTATGGTATATCATTATGGTAGGCAGAATTCTTATATAGTCTTCAATATTCCGAGCCCCTAGTGTACATATACTTTCTCCCACTTATTCAATCAAACATGAATCCAGATGTTAATGTAAAGAAATTCTGCAGATATAGTTAAGGTCCCAAATAAGTTCCACTAAAAATAGGGAGACAATTACATAAACTCTTTAAATTTGGGTGTAGAGGTCAGAGACAGAGGAAGTCACAGATTCAAAGCATAAGAAGGATTTGACACACTATTCTGGCTTAAAGGTAGAGGTAGACAGGTGATGAGAAATACCAGTGGCCTCAAGGAGCCGAAAGCAGTCCCGTAGCCTTGTAGTATAGTTTGAAGTCAGATAGCGTGATGCCTCCTGCTTTGTTCTTTTTGCTTAGTATTGTCTTGGCAATGTGGGCTCTTTTTTGGTTCCATATGAACTTTAAAGTAGTTTTTTCCAGTTCTGTAAAGAAAGTCGTTGGTAGCTTGATGGGGATGGCATTGAATCTATAAATTACCTTGGGCAGTATGGCCATTTTCACAGTACTGATTCTACTGGTACCAAAACAGAGATAATAGACCAATGAAACAGAACAGAGCCCTCAGAAATAATACCACACATCTACAACCATCTGATCTTTGACAAACTTGATAAAAACAAGAAATGGGGAAAGGATTTCCTATTTAATAAATGGTGCTGGGAAAACTGGTTAGCCATATGTAGAAAGCTGAAACTGGATCCCTTCCTTCCACCTTATACAAAAATTAATTCAAGATGGATTAAAGACTTAAATGCTAGACCTAAAACCATAAAAATCCTAGAAGAAAACCTAGGCAATACCATTCAGGACATAGGCATGGCAAGGACTTCATGACTAAAACACCAAAAGCCATGGCAACAAAAGCCAAAATTGATAAATGGGATCTAATTAAAGAGCTTCTGCACAGCAAAAGAAACTACCATCAGAGTGAACAGACAACCTACAGAACAGGAGAAAATTTTTACAATCTACCCATCTGACAAGGGCTAATATCCAGAATCTACAAATAACTTAAACAAATTTACAAGAATAAATCAAACAACCCCACCAAAAAGTGGGCAAAGGATATGAACAGACACTTCTCAAAATAAGACATTTATACAGCCAACAGACACATGAAAAAATGCTCATCATCACTGGTCATCAGAGAAATGCAAATCAAAACCACAATGAGATACCATCTCACACCAGTTAGAATGGAGATCATTAAAAAGTCAGGAAACAACAGGTACTGGAGAGGATGTGAAGAAACAGGAACACTTTTACACCATTGGTGGGACTGTAAACTAGTTCAACCATTGTGGAAGACAGTGTGGCGATTCCTCAGGGATCTAGAACTAGAAATACCATTTGACCCAGCCATCCCATTACTGGGTATATACCCAAAGGATTATAAATCATGCTGCTGTAAAGACACATGCACAGGTATGTTTATTGAGCACTATTCACAATAGCAAAAACTTGGAAACAACCCAAAATGTCCAACAATGATAGACTGGATTAAGAAAATGTGGCACATACACACCATGGAATACTATGCAGCCATAAAAAATGATGAGTTCATGTCCTTTGTAGGGACATGGATGAAGCTGGAAACCATCATTCTGAGCAAACTATCGCAAGGACAGAAAACCAAACACCACATGTTCTCACTCATAGGTGGGAATTGAACAATGAGAACACTTGGACACAGGGTGGGGAACATCACACACAGGAGCCTGTCGTGGGGTGGGGAGACAGGGGAGGGATAGCATTAGGAGAAATACCTAATGTAAATGACGAGTTAATGGGTGCAGCATACAAACATGGCACATGTATACATATGTAACAAACCTGCGCATTGTGCACATATACCCCAGAACTTAAAGTATAATAAAAACAAAACAAAACAAAAAAAGCAGTCCCTAGTTGACAACCAGCAATGAAACAGGAACTTTGGCCTCCAACCACAAGGAGCTGAATTCTGCCAACAAGAAGAATGAGACTGGAACCTGATTTTTCCCTCAGAGATTCCAGATAAGAACTCAGTCCAACTGATGCTTTCGTTTTAGCTTGGTGATGCCCTGAGCAGAGAATCCACTTCACTTCCATGCCAGATGTCTGAGCTACAGAGACATAGGCTAATGATTAGGTGTTATTTTATGTTTCTAAATTTGTGGTAATTTGTTACAAAAGAACAAAAAGCTAATAGAATAATATGCAGCTTTCCAAGCCAATGAAAATAAGTGTTCCTACTTCTTTTGCATAATATTATATTTTTTGCTATTATTTTGATGTAGCAAAATATATTCAAACATATTCCTCTTTATAGAAATTCATCTGGCTCCTACTTCTTGTTATTGTCAAACAACCCATCAACAAACATCTTCATGCATTTGCCTTACTGTATCTGTGGTATTATTTTCTGGAAGAAAGATTGCTAGAAGAGGGATTATGTCACTAAAGACATACACATTTTTCTTTTTAATAGCTATTATTATCCAGTCAATCTCCAAAAAAACTGAATTGATTTATACTCCTCTAAACAGACTGCTCATTTCCTCACACCTTCACAGCATGTATTATCAGATATTAGAAACTGTGCCCAAAAAAAGATAATTCATTGTTTAAATCTTCATTTCTGCAGCTATCTAAGAAAATGTTTGCATTTTACTGTTCACTTATATTGTCATCTGTGGATACCCTGGCTAATTTGAGATTAGATTGTTTGCCTCCTGTCATTTTTATGAGGTTTTGCATAATAAAAAGATTCACTCTTTGTCTTTTATAAATGATGCAAATACTTTTGTGGGAGACACACAGAGTACTTTGAAGTATACACAGGGGACAAAGTAGACAGGGCCCAGGTGGTGGAAGACACTGAATACCAGATTAACACACTTGTTCTTTGTCCTATAGGCAGAGTGCAGAAAAAAGCATGGATCTTGATCTACATTCTAGGTTCAAATCCTGGCTCTGCCACTTAGCACTATGACCTGGTACAAGTTAATTAACCTCCCTATGCCTCAGTTCTCCCCTCCCTCTCTAAAACGGGGATGATAATGGCATCTGCATCAGAGTGTTGTTGTGAGAAATAAATGACTTAGAATGTGCAAAGAGCTTAGAACAGTGCCTAATATATTGTAAGCATCAAAAAGCATTCATTTTATTTACTTGCATTATTATCACTTGCATTTTTATATTTTAAAAATCTTTTACCATCCATTTTTAAAATTCTTATGTTGTCAAATATATATTTTTCTTAATGACCTGTTTTTCACAACTTGCTTAAGAAAATGTTTCAATATGCCATTCTAATATTTTACTGTATACTTTTCCTTCTTACTCAACATTTTTAATAGTTGATTAAGGTACAATTTACATATAAAAATTTCACCCATTTCAGTTTTATGGTTTGGTACATTTCAGTAAATTTATACAGTTATACAATCATCACTATAAACCAGTTTTAGAATACTTGCATCACCCCCAAAATTTCCATCATGCCTGTTTACAGTCACTTTCTGCTGCCTTTCCAGCCCCCAAGAAACCACCCATCTCCATATATTTGGTGTTTTCTAGAAACTTTGTATAAATGGAATCATACAATACGTCATTTCTTCTGTTTAGCTTCTTTCATTTAGCGTATGTTTTGAGGTTAATCCATGGGGCTGCATGCATCCATGGTTCTATGCTTTTTGTTGCTGAGCAGTTTCACTGTACGGATAAGCCACATTTTGTCTATCCACTCACCAGCTGACAGTCATTTGGATTATTTCCAGTTTGGGCTACTCTTTGATGATTAATTCATCAGAAATTTATTTTACTTATGAGGTTTGAGGTAGGAATCTATTTTTTTTCTAAATGTGTAACAATCCTTTCATCACTATTTAATGAATAACAGTAACTCCACTGATTTTAATTAGTACTTTTATCACACATTAACTTTCTGTTTATCCTTGGATCTATTTTGGGACTCCCTCTTGAAGTCCACTGATTATTTGTGTTTTCATCATAGTGGTTTTATGCTACATTTTATTTTTATTTTATTTATTTACTTATGAGACAGAGTCTCATTCTGTCACCCAGGCTGGAGTGCAGTGGCATGATCTCAGCTCACTGTAACCTCTGTCTCCTGGGTTCAAGCGATTCTCATGTCTCAGCCTCCCGAGTAGCTGGGACTATAGGCATGCACCACCATGCTCAGCTGATTTTTGCATTTTTAGTAGGGATGGGGTTTCACTACGTTGGCTGGGCTGGTCTCGAACTCCTGGCCTCAAGTGATCTGCCTGCCTTGGCCTCCCAGGTGCTGGGATTACAGGTGTGAGCCACTGCCCAACCTATGCTATATTTTAATATCTGGTACAATAATTACCATTTAGTTATTCTTCTTTATCAAAATTTTCTCAGCCATTTCCACACATGTATTATCTGATATGAAATTTAAAATAAAATTATCAGCTTCCCACCTTCCAAAAAGATAACATTATGATTCTTATCAGAATTATATTAAGTATTTTGGTCGGTTTTGGAAGGATTTTTATATTTATGATGCTAATCTTCCATCCAAGAACATGGCACGTCCTTTCATATATTACTTCGGGAACATTTAATCCTTCTGTAAAAGTTTAAAGTTTCCTTCATGTAGATATTATATTTCTTAAAATTTATATTTTGGTAATTTGCAGTTTTGTCAATTTTTATTTCATTTTATTTCCTAAATCATTTTTGAGAATGGAAAAGGGAAAATTATTTTTGTGTATTCATCTTTTTTCCAGACAAATTTTCTTATTAGTTATAATAATTTTTCACTTAGACACTTAGATTATCCAGATATAAGATGATATAAGAAGCATACAGTGGGCCGGGCGCAGTGGCTCACGCTTGTAATCCCAGCACTTTGGGAGGCCGAGGTGGGCGGATCACGAGGTCAGGAGATCGAGACCACGGTGAAACCCCATCTCTACTAAAAATACAAAAAATTAGCCGGGCGTGGTGGCGGGCGCCTGTAGTCCCAGCTACTCGGAGAGGCTGAGGCAGGAGAATGGCGTGAACCCGGGAGGCGGAGCTTGCAGTGAGCCGAGATTGCGCCACTGCACTCCAGCCTGGGTGACAGAGCGAGACTCCGTCTCAAAAAAAAAAAAAAAAAAAAAAAAAAAGAAGCATACAGTGATAATTTTATTCTCTTTTAATATTTAAATCAGCTTTAAATTATTTATTTATTTGACAAATAATAAGTGGATATATTTATGGTCAAATCATTTATTTTCATGGTCGTATTTAGTTGAAACCTTCAAAATTTTGTCAAATGATGCCGTGATAACAAGTATTCATACCTTATTCAAAACTTGAATGGGAATGTCTTCTTTCGATGTAATGCTTGCTATTGATTTCCGATAAGTTTCTTAATCCTCTCTATGAAATATTCTTCTATTCTTATTTCACTTCACGTTTTTATCAAAAATCATTGCTGAATATTAGCAAATTCTCTTCTGTTATCTAGTGGCTTAGATATATAATTTTTTCTCTAAATTGTTAATGCAATTATTTGGCTAGACAGATTTCCCAATGCTAAGCTATTATGTGAAGCTTAAAATAACCCCTTTTAGGCAGAGCAGAGCTTCACTGTGTAGGTAATCTGACTATCCAGATATTTCATTTCCAACCCTGTCTCCAAATACCCAGTAAATCATTTGTAAAAGACCGAACATTACATCCAAGAGCTAAGCATGGTTCTTCTGCTAAGCCCAGAAAGGAAGCCAGGCTGCAGGACAGAGAAGCTGAGGTGGTGGGGAGCTTGGCAAATCAGCATCAAGTCAAAATGATAAAGTAGCTGAGCTCTCTAAAGCAAAGTAAGGCAGCAGCTCCTCAACATGCTGTTGGAGACTGATTTCCAGTGCTCTCGATGAAAAGGGCTACTTTTCATCTACTCAGCCTCATCATGACTGGCCACCCTGTCTCCCAAGCCCAAACAGCCTTTAAGCAGCCTCATTTCATTTCTTTCCTACACTAGCACAACCAGGACTGCCTACAACCTTATTAGAGTACCTTGAACTAAATTTGCAAAAGGGCAAACTGGTTAGAAAAGTTACCCCTCTAAGGAGACTCAGCTCCAATGATACACAGCTTAGAGATTGGGAGTAACACTGTGCAAAATTTTTTAAAAAGAAGGAAGAGAGGAAAGAACAAAGGGAGGGAGGGAGGAGACAGAGAGCAAGAGAGAGAGACAGGGAGAGGGAAAGAGAGAAAATAGAGAAGAGGAGAAGAGAAGAGAAGAGAAGAGAAGAGAAGAGAAGAGAAGAGAAGA
>NW_026652322.1:248167-327488 GCF_009828535.3 Hylobates moloch
GAGAAGAGAAGAGAAGAGAAGAGAAGAGAAGAGAAGAGAAGAGAAGAGAAGAGAAGAGAAGAGAAGAGAAGAGGGGAGGGGAGGGGAGGGGAGGGGAGCGGGGAGGGGAGGGGAGGGGAAATAAAAGAAAAGGTCACCCTTTCTCTAGGCTTTAATCAGCACCCCCTCCCCTACCCCACTAACCCACCAAAACAGGCACTCTTGTCACTAACTACAAAGCCACATCATGTACACTGTCTACAACAGCATCCTAACTGGTCTCTCCAGTTCCTGGATCGTTCCCCTCTAATCCTTTGTTTGTGCTACTCCAAAGTGAGCTCTCTGCAAAACAAATAAATAAAACCACATATTGCCTCATTCATATCATTCTAGGGTCCCCCATCACTTTGCAATCCCACTAGCCCAGATTAGAGAACAAAATTTGGATGAAGAGTTAAGTAACTTGCCCAAAGTCACACAACTAGGAAGGGGAAGAACAAGTGCTGAAACCCATGTTTTGCCAGAGAGAGAACTTATCATTGAAACAACAGCACCAAGATACCCACAAGGGCAGAGCCCTCTTGACCCAAACACCTCTCATTAGGCCCCATCTCCCAACACCATCACATTGGGAGTCAAATTTCAACATGAGCTTTGGTGAGGACAAACAAACCATATCCAAATCACAGCAACAGGTAAACAAACTGAGGGCCAGAGAGGGAAGCCCACAGGCCCACGGGCATACACAGAGGTCAGAACAAAATGGGGACTCAACCAAATCCCCTGAATCCAAAACCAGTGCTCCCCACCTGCATTCCTGGAACCAGACAGGCCTAGAAGGTCAGAGGGAACTCTCTAGGTGGAGCTAAGAAATCACCTGGTCTGTGGGAGGCACACAGAGTATTTTGAAGTATACACAGGGGACAAAGTAGACAGGGCCCAGGTGGTGGAAGACACTGAATGCCAAACTAACACACTGGTTCTTTGTCCTATAGGCAGAGTGGAGAAAAAAGCATAGATCTTGATCTAGATTCTAGGTTCAAATCCTGGCTCTGCCACTTAGCGCTATGACCTGGTACAAGTTAATTAACCTCCCTATGCCTCAGTTCTCCCCTCCCTCTCTAAAACGGGGATGATAATGGCATGTGCATCACAGTGTTGTTGTGAGAAATAAATGACTTAGAATGTGCAAAGAGCTTAGAACAGTGCCTAACATACTGTAAGCAGCAAAAGCATTTGTTTTATTATTTTTTATCAAGAGAGCATCACAAAGAAGGCTGTGTTTTAAGATTGTTACTCTGGCCAGAATTATCCTACAGCCAGGAAGAAATGAGGGAAATGTTAACATGTCCTCCTGTGGGGGATGGGCAGGTAGAGAAGAGAAGGAAAAAGAGGAACAAAGCAGCTGGGTCTCCCATGGGGTTCTGAACCTATCTTCTGTTGATCTAGGACACCTCCCTTGATTTCATGCCTTTTTCTTGGAGCCTCACAGAGATTATCTAAGACAGAAACCATTCCTTCCCTGTGCATCCCAAGTGATTTGCCTCCCAATCGCTCCAGGACATGCTTCCCGGAAGGTTCTGCAGACTTTGACGGGTAGAAATGGGAAAAAGGTAAAAATCCTTCCCAAATCCTACTTTGCATCTCCAAGCTCAGCTTCCCCCTCTTTAACCTGCTCCCATAATTTCAGTGTTTGATACTCACAGGGCCTTAACCATTCCCTGACTGACTTAGTCTACAGCTGGGAGTCAAATGCAGCTATAGAGAGCACTGGGCGGCAAGCAATGAGCTTGTGCCTACACATCTGTTTATCTGAGGCTTTACTTTCTGAACAAAGCATCTGTCCCAACACTTTATGTAAAAACAAAAATTGCAATTAGCAGCCCACATAAAGGAGGTAGGTTGTTCTCCATGTGGTTTATAAGCCAGAGAAGTTTATGCCTGAGAACAATGGGTTGCAAAGATACTGCACCCTGGAGGTTTTCCAGGAAGTGCTCGAGGCAGGTGATACTGAGTTCCTCTGGGGATTTTGGTTTTCATTCTGAATTGATAGAAAATGATTTGTCTGAGTTTGTTTTCAACTAGAGATTTCCAGAAAGGGATGAATGTTTGACCCTGTATGTTTAAGCCAGGCCAATGGCCATTAAGGCTGACAGCCTAGAGCTATTAGCACGGGTCTCTCCTGTGCAGCTTCCCATCACTAACCTGCTCCCAGGCTGCTGGACTTTCTCCCATTACCATACCCTTGGCTTCAGCTCCTGATTCCTACCTGCCATTTTGTTTAAGGCTAGAGCTTGATTTTTCTGAGCTTTCACTAATCTGATGCTTAAAATGTTTTCAGTT
Organism: Hylobates moloch; assembly: GCF_009828535.3. NCBI lineage: Eukaryota > Metazoa > Chordata > Mammalia > Primates > Hylobatidae > Hylobates > Hylobates moloch. The sequence continues at coordinate 250,490 of NW_026652322.1, forward strand.
GGCTGAGTCACACCCCTCTGGCACTGGAATTCCCCAAATCTCTTATTAGCCTTTTTGAGGTGCACGTGTTCAAGTGGCCCTGCACAAGAGAACCCATCTCTAAGAAGTCCGTACAGTCACACTGGGCCTCTTGTCCCACTCTAGGGAAGGAAGGAAAGAAGGCTATCTATACCTTTTCCTTACAATTTGGCAGAGAGAATGCAAGCTTACTGAGGCATTTCTTTTCCTAAATGTCTACTTTTAAGTCCCTGGGTCTTGAAGTCAAGTCCCTATGAGACATTTATCCCCAAGCCCCAGCCTGGAGTGACCTGGAAGCTCCTCTGACATGAACATAAAACACTTTTCCATTCCTTGTTTTCTGCTTGACCTTCTTGTTTCTCTCCAACCAAACCCCTCTGCTGAAATTTATTTCTATATCAGCTCATCAGAATATCAATGTCTGGGACCATGATTTCTTGGAAAGAGAGAATATGGTGTTGAGAGTTACGGTAAATGTGAGTCTACAGAGTGGCCACATGGGTTTCGGGGACTCTTAAAATGCATGAGGTTCCACTGAGTCCAGATGACTATCTATCTTAATGGTCTGGAACAATGACCACCCATATAAGATCAAAAACCTGAGATCTGATCCTTCTAGTTTTGTCAAATGGCTCAGATTATTTTAAGCTTCCTCTTTAGATAAAATGCAATTTGACTCACCAGTTTTTTTTCTTTTCATAAAGGCTATTGTGAGGGAGCAGGGCATCCTCCTGCAACAAGCAGTGGAGGGAGAAATCAGTCCCCAGCCCTGACCCTTGAGTCTCTGGTAAAACACTCAGTCATGAGACATGAGACCTCTGGCCACATGCCCTGATCCATGGGCTGAGGCAGAAAGTCTTCTCCTGCATCTTGGGGTCCAGAAGAGGCCAGGGAGCAAAATCTATACAAGGAATGCTGGTTTCTTGCCCCAGGATCTAGGTAAACATTGAATGAAATTATTTAATCTGCCATTTAAGCAAGAAGTGCTTCTAAAGCCACATGCTGGTGACCAGGCAGAGAAGATGGCTAAGCTGGGAAAGAACTGGTGTGTCAGTAACACGTCTATCTGCAGTTAATACTCACTGGCATAGGATCCTGAGACACAAGTGGTCTGCTCTTGACTCTGCAGAAAAGGATTCCATTCCTTACACCTTCTTCCTCCCCTGCAGGTTACCCCTCCTACCTTAACCACACCCTTCCCTTTCCCCATTTTGCTCCAGGGCTCCTGCCTTCTATTTTCTATGGCTTCTCTCGGATAGTGAAAGGTGGAGCTGGAAGGAGAGTTGTCCATGAGTGGGAAGAATCAGAGTCCCAGGGATGGGACCAGAAGCAGTACTTTGGGATATTCAGGCGTTTGAGGAAAGGGACTCATCAGTAACAAAAAATCAGTAATAGGCACAGAAAGGCAGAGACCTCGCTCCACTTGTTTCCCCCCATCCTGCTCACAGGCACCACCCCAAGGACCCATGCTCTTGGGTACTGCAAACCTGGGTGGCTTAAAACAACAGAAATTTCTTCTCTCACATTTCTGGAGCCTAGAAGTCAAAATCAAGATGTCAGCAGGGCCATCTCCCTCCAAAGGAACAATCTTGCCTTGCCTCTTCGTAGCTTCTGCTGGCTGTGGACAGCCCATACCTTGCAGCTTCGTTGCTCCAATCTCTTACTTCCGTCATCACGTGGCCATCTTCCCTCTGTGTGTGTCTCTGTATTCAAATTTTCCTTTTCTTATTAGGACACCAGTGATTGGAATAGGGCCTACTCTAATCCACTATGACCTCAAATTAACTTGGTTATGTCTGCAAAAACCCCATATCTAAATAAGGTCACATTCATCCCACAGCAGGAGGATATGGATAGACACTGAGACCAATACCTGATGCTACACAGCCAAGTGGGGTCCAGGCTTCTGCCCGTCCTGTGTCCCTCCCTGCTCCTTCCACAGTCTGCCCGTCTAATATTCAATTTCTGTCACTTAATCTTAGTATCTCCTGGACCCCTGACCCTAAGCCTTCCTGGCCAACCATGTTTCTGTGCTACCATGTCTAGTGCCTGGCACTGTATCCAGCACATAGTAGGCCTGCAAAAAGATGAATGCGGTGGAGCCAAGATGGCCGAATAGGAACAGCTCCGGTCTCCAGCTCCCAGCCCCAGCGACACAGAAGACGGGTGATTTCTGCATTTCTGCTTGAGGTACCGGTTTCATCTCACTAGGGAGTGCCTAACAGTGGGTGCAGGACAGACGGTGAAGCGCACTGTGCGCGAGCCGAAGCAGGGCGAGGCATTGCCTCACTCGGGAAGCGCAAGGGGTCAGGGAGTTCCCTTTCCTAGTCAAAGAAAGGGGAAACAGACGGCACCTGGAATATCGGGTCAGTCCCATCCTAATACTGCGCTTTTCCAACGGGCCTGGAAAACGGCACACTAGGAGATTGTGTCCCGCACCTGGCTCGGAGGGTCCTATGCCCACGGAGTCTCGCTGATTGCTAGCACAGCAGTCTGAGATCAAGCTGCAAGGCGGCAGCGAGGCTGGGGGAGGGGCGCCCGCCATTGCCCAGGCTTGCTTAGGTAAACAAAGCAGCCAGGAAGCTCGAACTGGGTGGAGCCCACCACAGCTCAAGGAGGCCTGCCTGCCTCTGTAGGCTCCACCTCTGGGGGCAGGGCACAGACAAACAAAAACTCAGCAAGAACCTCCACAGACTTAAATGTCCCTGTCTGACTGACAGCTTTGAAGAGAGTAGTGGTTCTCCCAGCACGCAGCTGGAGATCTGAGAACGGACAGACTGCCTCCTAAAGTGGGTCCCTCACCCCTGAGCAGCCTAACTGGGAGGCACCCCCCCCAGTAGGGACAGACTGACACCTCATTCAACCGGGTACTCCTCTGAGACAAAACTTTCAGAGGAACTATCAGACAGCTGAATTTGTGGTCTCACGAAAATCCGCTGTTCTGCAGCCACCACTGCTGACACCCAGCCAAACAGGGTCTGGAGTGGACCTCTAGTAAACTCCAACAGACCTGCAGTTGAGGGTCCTGTCTGGTAGAAGGAAAACTAACAAACAGAAAGGACATCCACACCAAAAACCCATCTGTACATCACCATCATCAAAGACAAAAAGTAGATAAAACCACAAAGATGGGGAAAAAACAGAGCAAAAAAACTGGAAACTCTAAAAAACAGAGCACCTCTCCTCCTCCAAAGGAACGCAGTTCCTCACCAGCAACGGAACAAAGCTGGATGGAGGATGACTTTGATGAGTTGAGAGAAGAAGGCTTCAGACGATCAAACTACTCTGAGCTACGAGAGGAAATTCAAAACAATAGCAAAGAAGTTAAAAACTTTGAAAAAATATTAGAAGAATGGATAACTAGAATAACCAATGGAGAGAAGGGCTTAAAGGAGCTGATGGAGCTGAAAGCCAAGTTTCGAGAACTACGCGAAGATTGCAGAAGCCTCAGTAGCAGATGCGATCAACTGGAAGAAAGGGTGTCACTGATGGAAGATGAAATGAATGAAATGAAGAGAGAAGGGAAGTTTAGAGAAAAAAGAATAAAAAGAAATGAACAAAGCCTCCAAGAAATTTGGGACTATGTGAAAAGACCAAACCTACGTCTGATTGGTGTACCTGAAAATGATGGGGAGAATGGAACCAAGTTGGAAAACACTCTGCAAGATATTATCCAGGAGAACTTCCCCAATCTAGCAAGGCAGGCCAGCATTCAGATTCAGGAAATACAGAGAACGCCACAAAGATACTCCTCGAGAAGGGCAACTCCAAGACACATAATTGTCAGATTCACCAAAGTTGAAATGAAGGAAAAAATGTTAAGGGCAGCCAGAGAGAAAGGTCGGGTTACCCACAAAGGGAAGCCCATCAGACTAACAGCTGATCTCTCAGCAGAAACTCTACAAGCCAGAAGAGAGTGGGGGCCGATATTCAACATTCTTAAAGAAAAGAATTTTCAACCCAGAATTTCCTATCCCGCCAAACTAAGCTTCATAAGTGAAGGAGAAATAAAATACTTTACAGACAAGCAAACGCTGAGTGATTTTGTCACCACCAGGCCTGCCCTAAAAGAGCTCCTGAAGGAAGCACTAAACATGGAAAGGAACAACCGGTACCAGCCACTGCAAAAACATGCCAAATTGTAAAGACCATCGAGGCTAGGAAGAAACTATAGCAACTAACGAGCAAAATAACCAACTAACATCATAATGACAGGATCAGATCCACACATAACAATATTAACGTTAAATGTAAATGGGCTAAATGCTCCAATTAAAAGACACAGACTGGCAAACTGGATAAGGAGTCAGGACCCATCAGTGTGCTGTATTCAGGAAACCCATCTCACGTGCAGAGACACACATAGACTCAAAATAAAGGGATGGAGGAAGATCTATCAAGCAAATGGAAAACAAAAAAAGGCAGGGGTTGCAATCCTAGTCTCTGATAAAATAGACTTTAAACCAACAAAGATCATAAGAGACAAAGAAGGCCATTACATAATAGTAAAGGGATCAATTCAACAAGAAGAGCTAACTATCCTAAATATATATGCACCCAACACAGGAGCACCCAGATTCATAAAGCAAGTCCTCAGTGACCTACAAAGGGACTTAAACTCCCACACAATAATAATGGGAGATTTTAACACCCCACTGTCAACATTAGACAGATCAACGAGACAGAAAGTTAACAAGGATATCCAGGAATTGAACTCAGCTCTACATAAAGTGGACCTAATAGACATCTACAGAACTCTCCACCCCAAGTCAACAGAATATACATTTTTTTCAGCACCACACCACACCTATTCCAAAATTGACCACATAGTTGGAAGTAAAGCTCTCCTCAGCAAATGTAAAAGAACAGAAATTATAACAAACTGTCTCTCAGACCACAGTGCAATCAAACTAGAACTCAGGATTAAGAAACTCACTCAAAACCGCTCAACTACATGGAAACTGAACAACCTGCTCCTGAATGACTATTGGGTACATAATGAAATGAAGGCAGAAATAAAGATGTTCTTTGAAACCAACGAGAACAAAGACACAACATACCAGAATCTCTGGGACACATTCAAAGCAGTGTGTAGAGGGAAATTTATAGCACTAAATGCCCACAAGAGAAAGCAGGAAAGATCCAAAATTGACACCCTAACATCACAATTAAAAGAACTAGAAAAGCAAGAGCAAACACATTCAAAAGCTAGCAGAAGGCTAGAAATAACTAAAATCAGAGCAGAACTGAAGGAAATAGAGACACAAAAAACCCTTCAAAAAATTAATGAATCCAGGAGCTGGTTTTTTGAAAAGATCAACAAAATTGATGGACCGCTAGCAAGACTAATAAAGAAGAAAAGAGAGAAGAATCAAATAGATGCAATAAAAAACGAAAAAGGGGATATCACCACCGATCCCACAGAAATACAATCTACCATCAGAGAATACTACAAACACCTCTATGCAAATAAACTAGAAAATCTAGAAGAAATGGATAAATTCCTCGACAAATACACCCTCCCAAGACTAAACCAGGAAGAAGTTGAATCTCTGAATAGACCAATAACAGGTTCTGAAATTGTGGCAATAATCAATAGCTTACCAACCAAAAAGAGTCCAGGACCTGATGGATTCACAGCTGAATTCTACCAGAGGTACAAGGAGGAACTGGTACCATTCCTTCTGAAACTATTCCAATCGATAGAAAAAGAGGGAATCCTCCTAACACATTTTATGAAGCCAGCATCGTCCTGATACCAAAACCTGGCAGAGACATAACCAAAAAAGAGAATTTCAGACCAATATCCTTGACGAACATTGATGCAAAAATCCTCAATAAAATACTGGCAAACCGAATCCAGCAGCACATCAAAAAGCTTATCCACCATGATCAAGTGGGCTTCATCCCTGGGATGCAAGGCTGGTTCAACATACGCAAATCAATAAATGTAATCCAGCATATAAACAGAACCAAAGACAAAAACCACATGATTATCTCAACAGATGCAGAAAAGGCCTTTGACAAAATTCAACAACCCTTCATGCTAAAAACTCTCAATAAATTAGGTATTGATGGGACGTATCTCAAAATAATAAGAGCTATCTACGACAAACCCACAGCCAATATCATACTGAATGGGCAAAAACTGGAAGCATTCCCTCTGAAAACTGGCACAAGACAGGGATGCCCTCTCTCACCGCTCCTATTCAACATAGTGCTGGAAGTTCTGGCCAGAGCAATCAGGCAGGAGAAGGAAATAAAGGGTATTCAATTAGGAAAAGAGGAATTAAAATTGTCCCTGTTTGCAGATGACATGATTGTATATCTAGAAAACCCCATTGTCTCAGCCCAAAATCTCCTTAAGCTGATTAGCAACTTCAGCAAAGTCTCAGGATACAAAATTAATGTACAAAAATCACAAGCATTCTTGTACACCAATAACAGACAAACAGAGAGCCAAATCATGAGTGAACTCCCATTCACAATTGCTTCAAAGAGAATAAAATACCTAGGAATCCAACTTACAAGGGATGTGAAGGACCTCTTCAAGGAGAACTACAAACCACTGCTCAATGAAACAAAAGAGGATATAAACAAATGGAAGAACATTCCATGTTCATGGGTTGGAAGAATCAATATCGTGAAAATGGCCATACTGCCCAAGGTAATTTATAGATTCAATGCCATCCCCATCAAGCTACCAATGACTTTCTTCACAGAATTGGAAAAAACTACTTTAAAGTTCATATGGAACCAAAAAAGAGCCCGCATCGCCAAGTCAATCCTAAGCCAAAAGAACAAAGCTGGAGGCATCACGCTACCTGACTTTAAACTATACTACAAGGCTATAGTAACCAAAACAGCATGGTACTGGTACCACAACAGAGACATAGATCAATGGAACAGAACAGAGCCCTCAGAAATGATGCCGCATAGCTACAACTATCTGATCTTTGACAAACCTGACAAAAACAAGAAATGGGGAAAGGATTCCCTATTTAATAAATGGTGCTGGGAAAACTGGCTAGCCATATGTAGAAAGCTGAAACTGGATCCCTTCCTTACACCTTATACAAAAATTAATTCAAGATGGATTAAAGACTTATATGTTAGACCTAAAACCATTAAAATCCTACAAGAAAACCTAGGCAATACCATTCAGGACATAGGCGTGGGCAAGGACTTCATGTCTAAAACACCAAAAGCAATGGCAACAAAAGCCAAAATCGACAAATGGGATCTCATTAAACTAAAGAGCTTCTGCACAGCAAAAGAAACTATCATCAGAGTGAACAGGCAACCTACAGAATGGGAGACAATTTTTGCAACCTACTCATCTGACAAAGGGCTAATATCCAGAATCTACAATGAACTCAAACAAATTTACAAGAAAAAAACAAACAACCCCATCAAAAAGTGGGCAGAGGACATGAACAGACACTTCTCAAAAGAAGACATTTATGCAGCCAAAAAACACATGAAGAAATGCTCATCATCACTGGCCATCAGAGAAATGCAAATCAAAACCACAGTGAGATACCATCTCACACCAGTTAGAATGGCCATCATTAAAAAATCAGGAAACAACAGGTGCTGGAGAGGATGTGGAGAAATAGGAACACTTTTACACCATTGGTGGGACTGTAAACTAGTTCAACCATTGTGGAAGTCAGTGTGGCGATTCCTCAGGGATCTTGAACTAGAAATACCATTTGACCCAGCCATCCCATTACTGGGTATATACCCAAAGGAGTATAAATCATGCTGCTATAAAGACACATGCACACGTATGTTTATTGCGGCACTATTCACAATAGCAAAGAGTTGGAACCAACCCAAATGTCCAACAACGATAGACTGGATTAAGAAAATGTGGCACATATACACCATGGAATACTATGCAGCCATAAAAAATGATGAGTTCGTGTCCTTTGTAGGGACATGGATGAAACTGGAAAACATCATTCTCAGTAAACTATCGCAAGGACAAAAAACCAAACACCGCATGTTCTCACTCATAGGTGGGAATTGAACAATGAGAACTCATGGACACAGGAAGGGGAACATCACACTCCGGGGACTGTTGTGGGGTGGGGGGAGGGGGGAGGGACAGCATTAGGAGATATACCTAATGCTAAATGACGAGTTAATGGGTGCAGGAAATCAACATGGCACATGGATACATATGTAACAAACCTGCACATTGTGCACACGTACCCTAAAACCCTGAAGTATAATAAAAAAAAAAATAAATAAGACAAGCAAGATTCAAGTAAAAAAAAAAAAAAAAAAAAAAAAAAAGATGAATGCATGACACTCAAATAGTCTCTTTCCAGAGATGAGACCAGTGGCCCTAAACTGGTCTATAAAAGAGTATCTTTATGTTATTTTATAATATGATTTTATAATATAATTTATAATATAATTTTATAATATAAATTAATATCAAATATTAATATAAAATAATTTATATTATAAATTCATATTTATAATATAAAATAATATAAAGAGACCCTTACAAAAGAGTCTCTTTATATTATTTTAAAGTCTTTTTCCAGAGATGAGACCAGTGGCCCTATAACTGTCTCTTGGGAGCTAGGATTAGAGAAGCTGTGTCTCCCTTAGTTGCGATGCCCCCCCTCAAACTACAGGAGACTAGGGAAACCTCAGACACACCTCAGCACGGCCTACCTACATTTGCAGAGAGGCTGTGTCTTGACTCTTGGCAGATGTTCTGTTATTGTCCCCTGCCCCTGCCCCTGCCCTGACATAATTCTTTGACCCTTGTCTCCAGCCTATTACCACTTGACACAATAGGAATTGACCCTCAACAGTCAGCTTGACTTGCCCCTCCTGATCAATTTGGATGGACATCCTTTGTGACCCAGATGTGACCTCTAAAATCCGCCTAGGCACTTGCCCTTGGCAGGTGCATGACACCAGCTTATCTCAGCATCCTAGCTCAGAGCTGTGGAAAACTGTATATGACAGACACGGTGCTAATAGTTTTCCATGAATCAGCTCATTAAATCCTCAAAGCAATCATAAGAGGTAATAACAATTACTATCCCCATGAGGGATGGGGAAATTGAGCCTTGGGGAAGCTAAATGCCCGCCCCAAGGTCACAGACCTAAAAGGTGGTGGCACCTGATTCCATCCTGAGCCTGTGACTGTGCAGCCAGAGCTCCCGAAATGCAATGCTAGTTTCCCAAGGGTGGGACACACAGTCACGCTGGCACCAGAGATGATGTGAGGTGGTCCAATAGTGAATTCTGGTGCTATGGTTCGAATGTATTTGTCCCCCCAAAAGTCATATGTTAGAACTTAACCCCTAAGGTGATAGTATTAAGAGGTGGAGGTGAAGTAATTAAGTCATGAGGGCTCCACTTTGTGAATGGGATTAATGCTCTTCTAAAAGAGGCTCAGAGAGCTGCCTGATCCCTCCATCTCTTCTGCCATATAAGGACATAGCATTCATCCCTGTAGCCCTTCTGCATGTGAGGGTAGAGTTCACCATTTCCATCACATGAGAACCCAGCACCATCTTGGAAGGCACCAACTAGGAGGCAGAGATTCCCCCTCCAGACACGAATCTTCTGACACCATGATCATGGACTCCTCAGCCTCCAGAACTGTGAGAAATAGATTTCTATTGTTTGTAAATTGCCCAGTCTCAGGTATTCTGTTATGGCAGTACAAAATGGACTAAGATACATGGTACGAGTCTCCTCTTTTAACTCTTTTATCTTTCTAATCATGGAGAAAGTCTTAGTTGGTGCTGTGGGATGAAAGGAAGGTCAGAAAGAAAACACCTTTCCTTTCTGTTTCCTTTCTGACCTTTGCTAATATCTTCCTCACCCCACATTCCCTTTTTTAAAGGTAACACAAGCCAATCTCACACAATTTGACAAGCAATAGATGAGAAAAAGAAGTGATACCAGGCATCATTTAATTTCTTTCCTATGGTTACTTTGAATATATGAAAGCAATACTGTTTTTCCTGTTATGGTAGTGATTAAAGCCTTTACTTTGTAATGCATCTATTTAAGCACAAGATGTAAATTCACTTCTTAAAAAGTAAGTAAATAATAATACATGTTCCCTCATATGGAAAAAGATCAGGAAAGTGAAGCCCAAGAGACCCAAAGGTGGGAAGAGTGCCTTGTGTTATGCCACCTCTCAAGGCTGGGAAATCCCAGCTGCGATATCAGCAAAGCTGGCGGCTCCCACCTACCTCCTCCAAACACCATTAACCATGTGTGTTCATACAGAATAGCTGTGAGTTCTCACAAGTTTTACAAAAATCTATTCACAAGTTCTGGAAAAAACAAAGAGCATTGACTCATTCTCCCGCAAAAAGCCTCAAAGTTTTTTTTAAAGAGTAAAAACTGGGCAACCCACTTGGGTCCCCTTCCACACTGTGGAAGCTTTGTTCTTTTGCTCTTTGCAATAAATCTTGCTGCTGCTCACTCTTTGGGGGAAAAAAAAAAAAAGACAGAGTAAAAATTAACTCAGATTGACAAAATAAACATTTGTCCTGACATTCATCAGGCTGGGATAACAGACATAGATAAAGCTACTTGCAAAGTATACCAGGAAATGATATTTCTCCCAAGGACACACCACACATAATAACCTTCTTTGAGTAACTACTGTTTTCTTGCATCCCGAAAAGCCTTGATATCTAAAATCAGTGACTACCAGAAACTTCACTGTTGGAAATTGTATGAGTAAGAATGAACCATCTCTCTTGCCTGGAAGATCTAAGTCACTTTGACACAGAGAAACAGCTTTGATTTCCAGCCCAGATACAAAGCTTCATATAAGGGGTTTCTGACGAAAACACTCACATTTACCTTAACTTTGTCATTTCCAAGGAAATGGGAGCCTGGGTTCAATTTACAGTCCAGACCCCTCTATACCCAGCACTGCTTTGCTTTTAAGCTTTATTTTCATTTTACCTAAATTTTAGCCTTCTTGAAAACTATAGAATAATTCTATCTTTCCCTGTGTTTGGTGAGATGCCCAATGGCCCTTCAGGCATGCAGCCTCCATCATGAAAATGGATCAATAAATCTGACTTTCTTGGGCTGTAGATTTGTCCTTAGTGGTTTCAGGCTGATTAGGCTAAAGTGGTTTATATTTAACTTTTGTTATTCAGGCTTTTGGAGGTACTGTTTATCTTTTAAAATAAACAAGCAAATAAATCACAACTTTCTCCCTAGGGATATTATGGCCAAATTATAAAGCTGCAGTTTAACTTTTCTATGGAAACCAGCTGGTAATTTGACTCAATTTTTCTGCGTAACCATTAATGACATGATTTTTCTCTTCAGATGGTTGTGCTTTTGTTTTGTTTCAATGAGGAGTTTTGGCCCTGATCAGTTTTGTGAATAGACACACAGGCTTGCTTGTGCACACATGTGCTTAACCGTTAGTCTTCCATCTCAGCACAGGGCAGAGCTCCACGCTCATGGTGAGGCAGCTCCATGGTCGAAGCCTACAAGCTCTCACCTAAATCGTCTTGACTGAGGATCATCTGGATGAAAGGAACCCACGCCCCCTCCCAGGCTACATGTGTAAGGGGGGTTTCTTTCTTCATAATCATATGAGTCTCCTAGGCAAGGGGAGGAAAGTCCAGCCCAGGAGCAGAGGGGTGGGGGTGCAGAATTCAAAACTCCTTCCCCACGGAGCCATCTGTTCTCTTGTCTCTGCTTCCCCACAAGCATCTGCCTGCTCTCTGCTCACTACAAGCTCCTCTGCAGCCATATCTAAGGCTCAGACATGATTTTGTGGTATGATTTGCCACAGTATGACTATTTCAGTCTCTCAGAGCCTCAGAACTAAATTCCCAGGACAGAAAATATGATGGAATTGGTTTCCTTACAATTTGTGCCCACCCCACTGCTTATGGAAGCAGACACTGGGGCAGAAACATGGACAGCTGGTCCTCCTCCCAGCAGGAGCTAGGGATCAGGAGCAAGTCCAAAGAAGAAGAGGGGCATTCACAAACCAATCCATGTGTGTATTAATTTTAATAACAGAAGGACAAAAGAGAGCCATGTTTTATTTGCAACTTATGTTTTTCCAACACAGATATTAGCAGCTATCTGAAAGTTAATAATTCAGGAGGAAATATCAATACCTCAAGAATATGGTTCAGCCCAGAGTGAGCTGACTTGACTGACTCAGGAACATGACACCAAACCCTACCAACAGCTGTATACACCTGACCAAAGAGTGATAGAGAGACAGCCAGAAGCCGGGCGTGGTAGCTCACATCTGTAATCCCAGCACTTTGGGAGGCCGAGGCGGGTGGATCATCTGAGGTCAGGAGTTCGAGACCAGCCTGGCCAACATGGCGAAACACCATCTCTACTAAAAAACAAAACACAAAAAATTGGCCGGGCGTGGTGGTGGGCGCCTGTGATCCCAGCTGCTTGGGAGGCTGAGGCAGGAGAATCACTTGAACCTAGAAGGTGGAGGTTGCAGTGAGCCAAGATCGCGCCATTGCACTCCAGCCTGGGTGACAGAGTGAGACTCTGTCAAAAAATAAATAAATAAAGAGACAGACAGAAAGACAGAGACAGAGAGAGAGGATATCAGAGGATCAGTGCTACATACTCCCATCAGAAGAACTTTCTGCCACTGGCCTGGACGTGAGTCAGCACAAGAAGTGGCATTAATTATACCATTATTAATTTCTATGGCACATTTGAAAGGTCATCTTCTTGGGAGGGAACCAGCAAATATCATGGAACAGGTACCAGTTTTATTGTCAGGCTTCCCTGGGTTCTACGCTGATGTTTGCAGCTGGATGACTTGGGCAAATCCTTCCCTGAGCCTCAGTTTTCTCACACGAGGACAACAGATAGCACCACCTTGGCCAAAGTTGAATTTGAAAGCTACATAAGACAATGGGATCTGCCCTCCCTTTAAGTGCCAAACCATGTGCAAGATGGAGAGACTAAGAGCGCGGGTCCCAGTGGTTCAGGTCGTAAGGTCTACAGTTCAATCACTTCAGATTCTCCTCACAAGATCCTCATTCTTTCTTTGGTAGGTTGTCCCCACAGAAAATGTCCTAAGATCACAAGTTTCTCTTCTGAGATAAAGTCCTACAGGTCAAAACATCTGAGACTTAGAATCAATCACCAGCTTTTAATTTTTTAAAAGATCAAGAAGCATTTACTGATCACCCAAGTGCTTTACTATACCCTGTGTGGTGGATCCTGTCAGCTGGGGCCACTGATACCATCAGTGCCCACTAGTATCCACTGATCTTACTACTAAAGAGCAGCCTTCAGACTTCCGATAGCCGGCACCTGCATTGCTTTGCCTGAAGGCATCCTCAGGCCAAAGCCCATCTGCCAGGTCGTGAACAGGACAGAGTAACAGGGATTTCAATCCCCAGCAGCTCTCAACCAATGATTGGTAAAAGTGAGATAGCACCAGTCTATATTTTACACTAGATCTCGAAGTCACTCCACCAGGATTAAGAGCTGGCTGCCCACGGTGGTAGCCAAATTGACAAATGCCCTCTGTCCTGGTCAATGTGATTAGTCCATGGGGTGCCCAGACATTTGGTTAAATATTATTCTGGATGTGTCTGTGATGGTGTTTCTGAATGAGATTAACATTTGAATTAGTGGACTGAGTAAAGCAGAAGGCTCCCTCCCAATGTGGGTAGGATTTATCCAGTTCATTGAAGGCCTGAATACAACAAAGGCTAGATAAGAAAGAATTATCTCTGCCTGACTGTCTTTGAGCTGGGACATCAGTCTTCTGCCTTTAGATGTAGACTCAGACTGGACCTTACACCATCAGCTCTCCTGGGTCTCCAGCTTGCCAGCTGCAGATCTTGGATTTCTCAGCCTCCAAAATCATGTGAGTCAATTCTTTATATATATAATATATGTGTATATTTTATATAAATATTCCCTATTGACTGTGTTTCTTCAGGGAACCCAGGCTATATACGTGGCTTCTCCTTTTCATCTCACTTTCCCATGACTTTACCAGGCTTTACTACACACTCAAACAAACCACTTGCTTTTGAAGCGCTGTTTCAGGATCTGCTTCTGGGGGAACCCAGACTGAGATGGGCTAACCCAACAGCATGCCTCATCGCTTCTCACTTGCTGTCTGCCCACATTGAGGCTGGAAACCCAATGTTGGCTTTTCCTGCTTCCTGTGCTATGTGACCCAATCTTGGTCCCTGATACATTTTTAAAAGTCTCAGAGAGGCAGAGGGGCTCTAAAATGCTCTTTCATTTCTTGTTAAAAGGGAACAGGCCAGGCACGGTTGCTTATGCCTATAATCCCAGCACTTTGAGAGGCCATGGCAGGCAGATCACGAGGTCAGGAGTTCAAGATCAGCCTGATCAACATGGTGAAACCCCGTCTCTACTAAAAATACAAAAATTAGCCAGGCGTGGTGGCGCACACCTGTAATCCCAGCTACTTGGAAGGCTGAGGCAGGAGAATTGCTTGAACCCGGGAGGCGGAAGTTGCAGCAAGCCAAGATTGCACCATTGCACTCCAGCCTGGGTGACAGAGCAAGACTCCATCTCAAAAAAAAAAAAAAAAAAAAAAAAAAGTGGTGGGGGGAGCGGGGTGGGGAACAAACAGAAAACTGTTGTTTCTTCCATCCTTTTTCCTGTCTTAAATGCTGCGATGATACCTGGAGTTTCACCATCTTACAATCATAAGGAATTAATATCCCCTAAAGTCCTGTAACATTTACCATCCCTGGTAAGACCAGTCCCCAATATCTAATTGTTTCCTCCTAGGCACTAGACCTATAATATTTTAAGATATTAACCCTCCCTTCCCGGATTCAGGCGAGTAATGAGTCTTGCATGTTTGATATCCAGCAGAGGTTTAGGCAGAGCAGAAAATAAATTACCTGAAACTGTTTCTGGCTTGTGTGTTCCAAAAGCCTACGGCCTTCGGGAAAGAGAGATTCTAGGGATGGACTGAGTGCCTTAAAGAGCAGAAAAGGGAAGTTGATCTCACTCAGACTAAAAAGAGATTCCCCTGGGCTGGGGAAGAAGCACAGAAGCAGAGGATGGATAGAGGTCTCTGAAAGCAGGAAAAAAGCCTGCTGTCCCTCATGCCCTGCTTGTCTGTGGCACTGGCACTGACAGGACACGACCCAAGATGGGAGTGGCTGCATGGCATGTCTGGGCAAGCTGGAACACCAGCATCTCTGCAAAGATTTGCATCCACCCCACATCTCAGGGAGCTCCAGAGGACTCCCAGGTCAGAAGGACCATGAAGGAAGGGATTGTGTAATTCTAGGTGGTAGGCTTTGTGGACTGGCAAGCCAACACTCTGCCAACAGGGTTAAGAAATTCTGGCTGATAGGTTCACATTCCTTTAGGGACACAGACACGTGAAGAGTTTAGGGCTAAAAATCAAATAAGACAAATTCTTTTTTTGGTCTTTCAATAAATATGAGTTCCTACTGTTACTAGGCACTGGAGACATAAATAAGACATCATCTCTGCTCTCAAGGATCTTAGTCTAATGGGATAAATGCTTACAGCCAATGTGTAGGCTCGTGAATTGAGTTACATGGCTCAGAAGCTTTGCAAACATTGAATGAGTCACTCTTGATCAAAGGAGACATTCTGTGCACCATTTATGAATGAGCAAACAAGACACAGAGAGGTTAAGTGACTTACCAAAAATCACACAGTCACTATAGTGTGGTGTTCAGATTCAGACTGTAGTCTGACTAATGTCATTGGACAGGTTCCTTCCACTTTGTTCACTGGTTTCCAATGCCCATAGAACACCCAGAGGGAGTCTGTGCATGACTTTTTATACTGTAGTCCCTGGTAGAGTTTACCCAGTAGAATTAGTGGTGTCAAAAAAATAAAATATAGCTAACTAGGGAGGTGAAAGATCTCGACAAGGAAAACTATGAATACTACTCAAAGAAATCAGAGATGACACAAACCTAAATGAAAAAACATTTTATCCTCATGGATAGGAAAAATCAATATCATTAAAATGGCCATACTTCCCAAAGCAATTTATAGATTCAATGCTATTCCTATTAAACTACCTTTGACATTCTTCACAAAACTGGAAAAAAATTTTAAATTTATATGGAACAAAAAAAGAGCCCAAATAGCCAAGTCAATCCTAAGCAAAAAGAACAAAGCCACAGGTATCACGCTACCTAACTTCAAACTATACTACAGGGCTACAGTAACCAAAACAGCATGGTACTGGTTCAAAAAGAGAGCCCAGAAATAAGACTGCACACCTACAACTATCTGATCTTTGACAAACCTGACAAAAACAAGCAATGCAGAATGGATTCAATAAATGGTGCTGGGATAACTGGCTAGCCATATGCAGAAGATTGAAACTGGATCCCTTCCTTACACCATATACAAAAATTAACTCAAGGTGTATTAAAGACATAAATGTAAACCCCAAAATTATAAAAAACCCTGGAAGAAAAAATTATAAAAATTATAAAAAACCCTAGGCAATACCGCTCTGGACAAAGGAATGGGCAAAGATCCTATGATGAAGACACCACGAGCAATGGCAAAAAAAGCAAAAGTTGACAAATGGGACCTATTAAACTAAAGAGCTTCTGCAAAGCAAAGGAAACTATCAGCAGAATGAACAGGCAACCTACAGAATGGGAGAAAATTTTTGCAAACTATGCATCTGACTAAGGTCTAATATCCAGCATGTATAAGGAACTTAAACAAATTTATAAGAAAAAAACAACCTCATTAAAAAGTGGGCAAAGGACATCAACAGAGACTTTCCAAAGGAAGACATAAATGCAGCCAACAATCATATGTAAAAAAGCTCAGCATCATTGATCATTAGAGAAATACAAATCAAAACCACAATGAGATATCATCTCATACCAGTCAGAATGGCTATTACTAAAAAGTCAAAAAATAACAGATACTTCTGAGGTTGTAGAGAAAAAGGAATGCTTATACACTGTTGATGGGAATGTAAATTATTTAAACCATTGTGAAAGACAGTGTGACAATTCCTCAAAGACCTAAAAATAAGAATACCATTCAACCCAGCAATCTCATTACTGGGTATATACCCAAAGGAATATAAAGCATTCTATTATAAAAACATATGCACATGTATGTTTGTTGCAGCATTATTCACAATAGCAAAGACATGGAATCAACCTAAATGCCCATCAATGGTAGACTGAATAAAGAAAATGTGGTACATGTATACCATGGAATACTATGCAGCCATAAAAAAGAATGGGGTCATATCCTTTTCAGGAACATGGAAAGAGCTGGAAACCATTATCCTTAGCAAACTAATGCAGGAATAGAAAACCAAATATTGCATGTTCTCACTTATAAGTGAGAGCAAATTGATGAGAACACATGGACACATGGGTGGGGGGGAAAGCACACACTGGAATCTATTGGAGGGTGGAGGGTGGGAGGAGGCAGAGGATCAGGAACAATAACTAATGGGTACTAGGCTCAATAACCTGGGTGATGAAATAATCTGTACAACAACCCCCATGATACAAGTTTACCTATATAACAGAACTGCACATGTACCCTTGAACTTAAAATAAAAATTAAATTCAAAAAAAGAATTTGTTGTGTCTTGCTATTCAAAGCGAATTGCTACATCTGCTAAAGCTCTAAGTGACTTCCATAAAAAAAAAAAACAGTTCTCTTCATCACACCTTAAGGGAAAACAGCAACCTTCTGTATGCACACATTAATTAACACGGCAGAAATAGGTTGGAGTTAATTATAGAGCCCTCCTACTTAAAAATGAGGAATAGGCTGGCTGCCAAAGAAGGCTGAGTGCCATGGAATAAGGTAAGAGAAGTGGAGAAAGCATGGCGTCTCTATCCTGTGTCCTCTTCTGAGAGCTGTCCCGCTGTTGAAATGTAAATGGTTTGGTGGTCAATGCCTCTGAGCTGGCCACAAACTCAGCAAGTCTCTCAGCTTTGTCTATGTGCTCTCTCTCTCTTTAAGTAAAGGTCTTTCACCACTAGAAAAGATGCACACATCAATTATTAAGGAAGTATTATAGCAGGAGGAAGGAAAAATTGCATGCCATTTTCCTGGCATTCAATATTTTTTCATTATTTATTACTAGTATCCATCTATTTGGGGAAGTATAAGCAAATGCTTTTTTTAAAAAAGTCATGAATGTTTCAACCCAAGAGCTGGAGAGATATTGGACAGCATGTTACCCAAGGCCCAGAAAATACATGTTTGTTACTAAATCCCTTGAGTTTTCTTTTTCTGCTTCAAGCACACCAAGGAGAAGTATATTTGAGTGTGCTACATTCCTCAAACCACTCCAGTCCTGTATTTAACCTTCTGTTTTTTGTAAGTACATGTATCAGCTAGGAGTCTCATCTTGATTCCTCTAGCTAGTTCCTGCAGGTGTATAAACATTATCTGGCTTCTTCAAAGTAAAGTATGTGTGGCATCACCAACAAGTACTACTAGAGTAAATAACATTTTCCATTACAAAGAGAATGTATAACCCAAATATTTTAAAGGAGCTCAGTATTCTACCTTCTCCAAGAATGAAACAGAATCATGTTTGATGAGTTATCACTGCCTACATGAATAGAGCATTGTGTCTTAAAGGCTATAAGACTCTCTCTCCCATAATAGAAGACAGACTCTAAAGAATCCAGTGATGAAGAGAACTTCACCCATTTAGAAAAAAATAGTGCAGCTCACTGCCAGTGCTCATTTAATTTTGCATTAACATGCTCTTTGAGGCTGAAGCAAATCTGACCAATTTTCAATGCGAAAATAAAATATAAAAACTGTCCTTGGAGTTATTTCTAAACAGAACAAACATCAGAATCGTCTGAATCATCAGAATCATCTATTTCAGAAAAATTGGATTCATCAAATGGGTCTTCACCCAACAACTGTTCGAGAATGATGTTAACATCACACATAGGAATGCTGCGTTTTCTGGGATTCGACACTTTCGGCGATCGAGAATTACTATATTTTGTAAATGGAAATAGCACTACTAAAACCAGAATGCTATTGATAGAATGATGTCTTTTGTTTCCAAAGTCAATACACTAGAGCAATGTGAAAACAACAATAAAAATGAGATATTTTGTGACAAACTTAGGATAAACGCTGCCGCCGCAGGCACCACCAGCAAGTATTCTCGGGACAAATGGGAAGACGGTTAATGGCAACCTGTTTCAATGGTCCCCAGACCTGGGTGTGCATAATAATCAACTGGGGAACATATCTGAAAGGCTTCTGAGCCGTTCTAGACATACTGAATCATCTCTAATGGGACCCAGGCATCTGTATTTTGAACATGCCTTCCCCCAAGCAGTTCTTATGGACAGCCCTATGTGGGTACCTCCCATCCAAATCCAGATTCCCACAGCAACACCCCAACCAAGCCGTCCTCCACTCTTTGCTTAATTAATACCTCTTATGAGAGTGGACCCACCCGGTCTATCCTTAGACAGCACCAACAGTTGGGAAACGGCCTCCCTGGAACTCCCAGCCACTCCCTGTGCTGTCACAAGTGAGTAACAGGAGCCTCATTTATACTGAAGCAACAGATTCTGCTACTTGCACCTAAGAAACCATTGAAAGAAAGATGCATGCAACGATTCAAATTGCAAGCTATAAAAAAGAAGAGTATATGCTAAACTTTATATAAAAAATGATTTTCTTGTTGAATTAAGTTCAAAAAAGTGTTGAACACAACACAGTTTAGAATGGACCCTACTGTCCTCTATGGTAGAAGTATAGGTGATTAAGAATACAATGCAAAGAATATAGGTTTTTAAATCACACCTTGGTTGGATCCTGGACCTTCTATTTACTGTCTGAGCGGCCTTGGGCATATTATTTGACCCCTCTGATTTCCATTTCTTGGAAAGTTGGGATAAAACTAATAGAATAGGGCTGTTGTTATGATACAGGCATTCAATAAATGTTGGTTCCCTTCCTTCCCCTTCTTTTTGTTTTTCTTCTATGATCAGTTTGTCATGGGATCTTATCATCTCTTAAATATCTCCTGATCCAGTCTTTCTCTCCATTGCTAACACACCACCTACATGAGCATTCCTGTATTTCCTCAGCATCTCATTACTTAAATATTTAGGTTTGGAGGGAGTTAGGAAATAAATTAATACTTAAGGGCAAGCATTGTAATTTTTTTCAGGAAGTTGTTCTCTTTGTTCAGGAAAATATCTTGAAATGCCACTTGGGGCAGCAGACACCCAGACAGCATGAGTTAGCAATGCCACTTGGGGCAGCAGACAGCCAGACAGCATGAGTTAGCAAGTGAAAAGGTAGCAAAAGAGGTAATTAAATTGTTCCTCATTTGAAGGGAACTGGGCGGAGTAAGCACAGAAGAGAGGAGACAGGGGAGGGAAGAGAGAACAGCAAGGCTGTGGGCATGCAACAGGAACAGGGGTTGAGAATCAGCAGAAGTCAGAGTCAAGGGCGACTTTTGAAGATGCCTGTGAAATGCAAGAAATCTTGGACCTTTCCAGAGTGTAGAGTGGAGTGTGATCCCATCATATCCAGCTCTTAGGATTCAGGGCCTCCAGCTAACATCTAGGCTGAAATGAGTTCCTGCAAAGCCGTGTATCTTACCTCTCTGCCTCCCTGCTCTCTTTGTGCCATGCCTCTGCTCAGGAGCTCTGAGGATCCACTGTGGGACCCTGTGTTCTTTACTGCCAATTCCCATCAGACAGCGTCAGTCTTTTAAACATATACCCTTTCAGATACAGCATCTATCTCTCTGAATGTAACTTTCTGTAATATCCATTAGCAGAAAAAGATGTTGCCAAAATGTGACCTCTGTCCAAAAACAAAACAAAACAAAACAAAACCCAAACTATTTGGCAACTCTATTGGCTTGAACCCTTAGGAAAAAAATAATAATATGAATGATTTATTAAGCATTTGCTGTGTGCCAGGCAATAGTCTAAGCATTTTACTTATATTCTCTCATTTAATCTTCACAAGAGCCCTCTCAAGTAGATATTACCCTTACCACTCTTTAGACATTCAAAGCAAAGCTCTCAGGAATTTGATAACTTGCTCAAAGTCTCACAGATGGCAAGTGGCAGAGCTGGCTCTCAAAGGGGAACCTCTCTGCACCCTTGACCAGGACACCTCAATGAACTCACTTATCCCCTGGATTAGGAGTAGGTTAGAAAGCTAAACTACAAAGATGCTCCTGAAAACTCCAAGTCTTCCTAAAGAAGAGCAGGGCCCCGCTCTGCAAGACACCCTAGATGATGCCAACAAAAATATAGAACAGCTCTCACTCAGCATCGGCAGTTCCCAACTCAAGCCGTACATCAGAAATCCCCTAAGAACCCTTCCAAAATTGGAGTTTCTCAGGCCTCAGTGCAGACCTACTGAAGAAAATCCTGTGGGAATGGGGTGGAAGAAAGGGCTACTTTTTAAAAAATGGTCTCCAAAGAATGTAGCCAGTTCCAGAAGTGCGGTTTAAGAAACAGTGCGATCCTATGCCACTCTTAGCTATAAGTCCTGCCACCTGAGTGCTTGTAGCACTTCTGGCTTCCATCATGAAAATAGTTCTATTTTAAGAGAAGTTGGAAGAAGTGTGGAGAATCTTAGTGTTAACATATGTTCATGTGAGGCTATGTGGTTTCTCTTTGGTGCCTGTGGCCATAAGAAAACAGAGAGTCTTCTATCTCTGTGTGTGTTTATCAACCCTCAGCAAGGCTGTAATCAACCCTCATCCTATCATCCTTAATACAGAGGTGATAAACAGCCACTGAGCCATGCCAGAAACTTCTTCAAGACAAACAGAAGCATGCCTTTGGTAGAAGGTGGTGTTTCAAGCCACAAAAAATGTCTAGTACGTGCCCCACACCCAGTCCTGGTTAGTCCAGGAAGCCTAGCGTGGAAAGAAAAACTGACCGTCATTCATGTTCTCCACTCTGTTGGAGGAGATCAAAGAGGAGAGCAACGGGCTACTCCTCAGGCCCCAGGTTAAATGGAAGCAGACCTAATGAATGAGCTCCTGCTAACTCGGGGCCAGTTTCAGCCAAAAGTGTGTGGGAACTTAATTCGGAGGAACGCCACGAATTCGGACACAGGAGAGATACACACCTAATTAAAGCTTCCTTTGAGAAGGTGATATTTTTGTTCTCCTCCTCTGGGAGAAGCACTAGACTTTTGAGACAGAAAATGCTGAAAGGCATTTTTATTATTTTAAAATCCTTCTTAATGGATAATTGATGAATGACTTTTACTAGACTTTATTTATAGAATTACCTGATACTGTTAAAATGTTAAGGCTTGAGAAAATGTAACTTTGTTCCTAGCTGCTATTACTTTGAAGAAAAATAATGAGCATTGTGATACTCATGGAATGTTTGTTAATAGCTGGATGGACAACAGCTCAGAAATGTTTGCCTACACCAGTGGTTCTCAAACTTGGTGCATCAGAATCACCTACTGGGCCCATCCCCTGAGTTTCTGATTTATTATGTCTGGGGCAGGACCCAAGAGCCTGCATTTCCAGCAAGCTCCCAGGTGATGCCGATGCTACTGGTCCAAGGATCACACTTTGAGATCACTGACCCAGAGTATAAGCCCAACTTCAAATGATCTAGGCTGAGATGCCGGCTCTCACTCTCACCAAACTCTAGGAACAAAGTGGCCGGATCTTCCTCCCTTCCTTGGCTACCAGAGGGACCATATAGCTTGGTTTCTCCAGGACAATCTTAGTTTATGTCTTTTACAACCAACTGATGCCTGTTAATTATCTTAGTACCTCCTTGTACCCTCAAAATGTCTCAGTTTAGATGATAATTGTTACAGTCACTCTAATGTTTGCTCCTATTTGCTTAACCCTAATCTGTAGGAATCCCACATACCTAAATGGAGGGTGCTCTCTTTCAGACAGAATTTGCTTTTGCCTTCTCTGAGAGCCAGGGACACTGTAGACCTGGGATCACCTTAGCTGGGGTTGCAGCTTAACTTAGTGCCCTTGGCCCAAGGTTTACTCTCCTTACTGCAGCACTGATAGCGGTGTCTGCCCTCACCCTGCTTTTCCGTTCTGGGTGCTACTTGTACACCTCTCCCTGCCCCCACTTCCCAGCTCTGGTTTTAGCTCAAGGGTGGTATTTTTGCTGCTGTTGATATTATGGCTGTTGTTATTTAGGGTTAGAGAGAGGTTCCTTGGAAGTTTCCCTTACTTCTTTTTTTTTTTAACATTTTATTGTGGAAATTTTCAAGCACATTCAAAAGTAGAGAAAATAATTTAATGAACTACCATGTACCCACCAGCTAACTTGAACAATTATCAACTCATTCCAATCTCATATCATCTATACCCCTACCCAGTTCTCCAACCTCCTTCCCCTCACACAACCATTGGATGATTTTGAAGCACATCCCAACATCATATGATTTTAGCCATATGCACATCAGTAATCATTTTTAAAGAATAGGACTCTATTTTTAAATAATCAGTATGCCATTATCACACCTAAAAAGTGATAATTTTGTAACATCATTAAATATACAATCAGTGTTCACATTTCCCTAATCGTCTCATAATTTCACTGGTTTAATTGTTCAAACAGAATCCATATATGTTCTATACCTTGTATTAATAATTGGTTGATATCACTTTCTTTAATAATTTATGTTTCCCAGGCTATCTCTTTTTTATTCATTGTGCCTTATTTGTTGATGAAACCAGATAGTTTGTCCTATACAGTCATCTCTCAGTAACCATGAGGGATTGGTTCTAGGACTTCCTGCAGATACCAAAACCCATGGATGCTTAAGTCCCTTATATAAAATGATGTAGTATTTGCATATCATGTATGCAGGTCTTCTTGTATACTTTAAATCATCTTTAGATTACTTATAATACCCAATAAAATGTAAATGCTATGTAAATATTTGCTATACTATATTGTTTTGGGAATAATTACAAGAAAAAAAGTCTGTACCCATTTAGTACAGATGCAACCATCCATTTTTTTAAAAAATATGTTCAATCTGTTATTGGTTGAATCCATGAATGCAGAGTGCCAACTATAGTTCTCATACAATGTGTTTTGCTGTTTGCATTCCTATGGTGTCATTCAACATGTTCTTCTGTCCCCTGTGTCTCCCATAAACTGATAGGTCAATCTAGAACTGTGCTGTCCAATACAGTAACCCATAGCCACATGTGGCTATTTAAATTTAAATTAGTTATAATTCAATAAAATTTGAAACTTTGTTCCTCAGTCACACTAGTCTTATTTCAAGTGCTCAACACACGCATGTGACTAGTGGCTACTACGCTAGACTGTGCAGATACAGAACATTCCTATCATTGCAGAAAGCTCCACTGGACATGCTCCACCTCAGATTCAGGTTAGGGATTTTTTGGTTGGTTTTTGTTATTGTTGGGTTTTGTTTTTGTCTTGTTTTGGGGGTCAAGGCTACTTCATAAGTAGTGTTGTGATACTTCTACCAAGATACACATAAAATCTTGTCTTTCTTCATGTGATGTTAACACTCATTGGCAATTATTGCCTAGACCCTGTAATTCAGATTACAGAATTCCAATTCTGTCACTGTTTTTTCATTTGTCAGCTGGAATACTTCTATAAAGAGCAACTTCCCCTCATCTCTCATTTGGTTGTCCTGAAATATAGTTTGTATTGGAAAGGCAAAGTAAACACCTGGTTCTCTCTTCTTATTTACCAGTTTTCAAAATAATAAGTTGGTTTCCTAGCATCTTCCAAAAGTGACCAGTGAGGCGTTCTATTCTGAGCACCATTATAAACCTACAGATTTAAACATATTTGATGTGTTTCAATGAATTAATGCTACTGGCTACAATTAATAACCTGTGCAAATGCGTGTGTGTGTGTGTGTGTGTGTGTATATATATATATATATATATGTTTCACATTTTCCTATTTTTGTCCTGTAGTTTTGGAATAAAATCTTATAAGTGAGACTTCTGAGTCTGAAAGTAAATATACATGTAATTTGTCTTCCACCTCATGCCTGACACACAGTTACTCACTAGTGATTTGCTAATTGCTTCATCCATTGTAAATCTAATTATAAGTTAAAAATAAATAATAGCTTTGTGGTAAATGTTTTGAAGCCACCCTCATCTTCCATCTCACATTTAGAATCATACAATTTTTAAAACAATGGAAGTGGCTAGACTCTAATATGAGGGTGGCTTAAACAACTCATTAACTGGGGTGATTAGTAGTTGGAGGCTGGAGAAGTGTTCCACTGGCATATTTAAGTTTTTAATAACACCATTTAAAAAAGTTATACAACCATGAAAAAATACATAGGTCTTGGAGGTTATGTGACCTGGCCCTCTCACCTCCCAGCTGAGGAAACTGAGGCTCAGTGACTGCCTGCTTCTTACAAGTCACCCCAATAACTGGTTTACAAGTTGCATCATTCATACTCTTCCCTAAAAATCACATACCAGTGCTTTTGCTTTGCCTGCAGGTTGTCTTCTGCGTGGATCAAATTTTCATTTAGGAGCAGATAGCTTTTCCTTCATCTGCCAAAATCCCAGTCAAGGTAAATTGCCAAGAGCAACTGCTTATTCCTATAAGCAGGCTACCCAGAGCCCTCTTGCTTCTCCGGCCAAAGCTGCTTGCCCTCTGGTTTCATCACTGCCACCCACCTCTGGATCCCATGTGCCAGCCTCCAGATGCCTCTCGGCACAGTGGGAGAGCTGGTCAACCCCGCTGTCACCACCCGCTCCTCCCTGAGGGAAGGAAGCCGCCATTCCTGCTCCCGAGAGAGATCTGCTGACAACTAAAAAGGCAGTTTGCCTTACAGGAACCTAGAGCTTCCTTGCTCCAGGGTGTGGATGGAATGGTTGGCCCCACCTGGCTGTCAGGTCAGGGCTCAGCAAATTAGGCCAGTGATGAAATGAAGATGTAAAAGGCTTGCAGACAGCTGAGCTAAGAACCCTTACCCCACCGCACAGTTCTCTCCCTGGGACAAAGCACCCGAGGCGCATGGGCCTTCCCACTGGTTCTCCACTAGCTGGATCAGCACATGTAAATAAAGGTTTTCTCTCCAAGGATATAACTAAGGCCCTAAAGAGTAAGTTACCCACAAACTGACCCCATACGTTCTAGCTGTCGGATGCATCAACCCTACATCAAACCTTCCAGCAACCTGCCGAGGTCAGCCTCTCTCTCCCGACTGATCTGAGGTTTATACCTATGCTACACTGCATCTGAGTATGCCCACCTGAATGGCATCCTGCTAAGTTCTCTCCAGCAGGTCCCTCTTTGGCACATCAGAGACCGGTGGCATTTAATCTGGGATTCCCAGATCCCTAGGAGTTTGTGAAGGCAGTACTTTGTGAAGGTAGTAAAGTACACAAAGTTTTCAAAATGTTATGGTTTATATTCTCTTCATATCTAACTTTATATTATTTTCATATCTACACATGACAAAAAAAATCAAGGGTGTGTGTTGGGGAAGAGGCAGTGGCAGAAAGCTGCAATCGTGTGGTTCTCTTGCCCTCCTGCAAGGTGAAGGCTAACAGCACTTCCTCCTAGGAGCTGTGTTTTGTAATGAACAGAGAGGAGTTTTAGGAGAGGCAGACCTGGGTTACAATTCAGCCTTCATGAACTGCTAGCCATGTGAAATTTGAAAAAATAATCACTGCAAACCCATCTTTTGTCTCTAAAACTAGGCACATACCCCCAACTTCACAGAGCAAAGATGTGAAATAAGTAAGTAAGTAAAGCACCAGAGTTTCAGAAACAGTAATGGCTCAGTAAATGCCAGCTCCTTCTACTATTACCTTTCCCTGGCTTTTATGAATGAGCAGGCAGTATGGCGTCATGGTTTCGATTTTCATATCAGACAGATGCTGTCTTACATTCAACCCCACAGTTGTGGGTGACTTACCCCTCCAAGCCTGAGTTTTCTCATCCATGAAAGAAAATTTTCTTGCAAGATTGCTGTGATGATCAGAGATAATGTACCATGAAGCTCTTGCTCAACAAAAAGTACCTCTTATTGTTTTTCATGGTTTTTCCCCTCACCACCATGTAGGTAGGTTCCAACTGAGAAGTACGACACCCCCGACATGGGAGAATCTGAGGTGAAGTGGGAAGAGTGAAAGATTCATGCCAAACGCCATGCATTCTCAAAGGGGTGGATATTGCCTCCAACAGGATGAAAATTGGTTTTCCAAAAGGGCGATAACCTGCTCTTTGAGGGGAAGGAAAAACAATCTTAGGTATCACAATGGCTGTGGCCTCTCAAGGGCCACAGTACATAAAAAGATATACAGTGTATCTGTAGTATTAGAATTTCATGATGGCGGAGAGGAGTCCCAGCTACTTGGGAGGCTGAGGTGGGAGGATCAGGTGAGCTGGGGAGGTCTAGGCTGCAGTGAGCAATGATCACAGCAGTGTGCTCCAGCCTGGGTAGCAGAGCGAGACCCTGTCTCAAAAAAAAAAAAAAAAGAGAAGTACTGTTATACAGAGACCAGAAACATCTGAGCAGAAAAGGAAATGATTGCCTGGGAAAGCAATATTCCACCTCTGCATTAGAACGAATGGTTGGGGGAAGAGGCAGGCAGTGAACATAGGTGGAACTCAATCCCACCTGCTGGAAGCCTAGAAATGATTTTTTGGTACAGGGCAGTTTTTGTTGTTGCTGTTGTTTTTATTGGGGTTGTTTGCTTTTTAAAGGAAAGGAGCTAATAAATATTGAACACTTATGTGTTAGGAATTGTGCCTGGCACTTTATATATGTTACTCCAACAGGACCATGAAAAGCAGATGTCAAGTTTAACTGATGAAAAAACCGAGGTTCTTAAATGTTAAGCAAAACACTTCATTCCAGAGCCTGTGTTCTTTCCAGTGGCCATCCTCCCAAGTTGCTCCAGACAGTGCCTGATCATGCCCGGTGTCCTGGAGTCATTTGTAAAAAGCACCCCCTTTTCACTCTCTTGCAGGTTTGGATCCTAAATTAAATAATCATCCTAGTTGCAGCTACCTGGTGGCTCTGTCCATCCCTCAAGATATTTCCACAGGGAAGGCCTAGAATCCCAGCGATCTTGAATGGATTCTGAATTGTAGCAACATCCTTATCAGAAGATGCAAAGAGGTCCCTGGGAAAGAAGAGGATGAGTGATGACAGGAAAGTGGTGGAGAAGGCTGGGCCCATGGCTCACGCCTGTAATCCCAGCACTTTGGGAGGCGGAGGTGGGTGAATCACCTGAGGTCAGCAGTTCGAGACTAGCCTGGCCAACATGGTGAAACCCATCTCTACTAAAAATACAAAAATTAGCCAGGCGTGGTGGTGCACACCTGTAATCCCAGCTACTTGGGAGGCTGAGGCAGGAGAATCGCTTGAACCCAGGAGGCAGAGGTTGCAGTGAGCCAAGATCATGCCACTGCACTCCAGCCTGGGAGACAGAGCAAGACTCCATCTCAAAAAAAAAAAAAAAAAAAAAAAAGCAGAAAGAAAGTGGTGAAGAGGCATGGGAGGACCTTATTTTTAAGATATCTCAACATGCCTCACTTTTTAAGCATCCTGCAAAAAGCCCTCATGTGCATGTGGACATTTCTGAGCTCAGAGTATGCAAAACCCCAAATGTGATCACCATAAGTGCACTGCAGAAGTTCCAGCTTCTCGTGGATTGCATACCTGGAAGGCTCACTGACACCCGGGCGAGGGAGAACAAGAGAAATCAGAAGAAGCCCCAGTCAAGGACTTTGTTGCCATGGCGCCAAGCTGTGTCCAGTGACCCTGCTGCCTAGGGACAGGAAGCGTAGAGAGTTTGGAGTTGCAGACTCCAGACAGCAACCAGCGAGCACCTGCCTCCTGGGCAGTGGATGGAAGCCCTGCCGCCTGTCCCCACTCTGGCCTGGGCATTTTCTGCAGACCCTCACAGGGCTCAATAAATTGACATCTGCAGGTTCAAGCAGGAAGTCGAAGCTAGAGATGTGCTATTTGTGCCTACCTCTGAATAATTTAACACTCCCTCCAAAATAGACTATGATTCGAATTTGTCAATTCCCGTGCATTTGAGCAGAGAGCCTCAACCAAAAAAAAAAAAAAAAAAAGGACAAGGAAGAAAAAGTTCCCACACATATTGCCTCAGAGTAGTGAAACAGGAGGATGGCAGTTCAATTTTGTTTTTTTTTTTTTGGTTTTTTTGCATCAAAACCCTTTGCTTACTAGCGCATCAGCCCCAACAGGAAATGCCGTTTTTTCATGTCTAATTATCCCCGAGACCCAGTCTGTGCTGTGGGCAGGAGATGCAGGAGAAAATGTTTAATTCCTACAAATGCACTGGTGTCAGTTTCCACCTTCACTGCTTATTCTTCGCTGTGATCATATTGATGTATCGTAATCTCTATGATCCTCAGTTTCTTCGCCTGCAAAATGTGAATAATGATGTGGCCTCCCTCATGCGGGTGTTACAGAATTAAATAAACTAACGGAGGTAACATACATCTCTCAAGGCCTGGCACGCAACAGATGCCCAATAGTCTTTAGTCTTTTAGCCCTTATTATGCACTGGCCTTAAGTGAAATGGCGCCAATTCCCATGAGGAGCCAGAGACATGCACAATTTTCAGCCCTACGTTAACTCACTTGTTTTTTTTCTTTTCAAGAGACAGGATCTCACTCTGTTGCCCAGGCTGGAGTGCAGTGGTGCGACTATAGCTCACTGCAGCCTCAAACTCCTGGGCTCAATGGATCCTCCCACCTCAGCCTCTCCAGTAGCTGGGACTGCAGGCATGTGCCACTGAGGCAGGAGAAATAGGGTCTGGAGGCAAAAAAACCTAAGCTGTTTCACACTGACTTCCTAGAACTAAATCAAAAGGAAAACCCTAACTTTCCATGCTTAAGTAACAAAAGGACCAGAGGCTACTGGTCCCTTTGACCTTTTCTGCAGAGCAGATGGAAAATTGGCTGTCTGCCACAAATCAGACTGATTGAGGGTCCAGTCTTCGTTTGCAACTTTGTAACTTCACTCCAGCCTCTGAATGGTTGCTGTCCACAACCAATCAGACTGATTGCAGGCCGAGTCTTCATTTGCATAGAAGTATAACTTTACTTCACCCTGGCCCCTGATTGGTTGTTTTTGCAACTAATGTTCACACAGGTGTGTGACCTTTGTAACCTCACTTCAGCCTCTGGTTGGCTGCTTTCTGCAACCAATCAGACTGATTGTGGGCTACTACTTCATTTACATGAGGTAAGCATGAAGCAGCCAATGGGAAGCTTCTAGAGGGTATTTGGACCCGAGTCGATTCTGTAGCTGGGCCCTTGAGCCGCTGCTGGGGTCTGTGCCCACACTGTGGAGTGTACTTTCATTTTCAATAAATCCCTGCTTTCATTCTTTTGATGCTTCATTCTTTCTTTGCTTTGCTGGGCGTTTTTGTCCAATTCTTTGTTCAAAAGAGCAAGAACCTCAATAACTTGCAGTCACAACCCTCTACCTGTGACACCACCACACTTGGCTAAGTTTTGTTTGTTTGTTTGTTTTTTGAGACAGAGTCTCGCTCTGTGGCCCAGGCTAGAGTACAGTGGCACAATCTTGGCTCCCTGCAACCTCTGCCTCCCAGGTTCAAGCAATTCTTGTGTCTCAGCCTCCCGAGTAGCTGGGATGACAGGCACCTACCACCACACCCAGCTAATTTTTTTATTTTTAGTAGAGACGGGGTTTCACCGTACTGGCCAGACTGGTCTCAAACTCCTGATCTCAAGTGATCCGCCTGCCTCGGCCTCCCAAAGTGCTGGCATTACAGGCATGAGCCACCACACTCAGCCACCTTTTTGGTTTTTTTTTCAAATTTTTTGTAGCAATAGAGTCTCACTATGTTGCCCAGGCTGATGCCAAATTCCTGGCCTCAAGCAATCCTTCCGCCTTTACCTCCCAAAGTGCTGATATTACAGGCATGAGCCACTGCACCCAATCTGCAAACCCACTTTCTTTTGCCCATTACTTAGGCTGTCAAACACTCACAGTAAAATATATACATATACACATACACAGACAAACATATATGTGTATTACATGTATACATATATGTGTGCTTATCTGCTCAATCCCCTCAAGACAGATGTTCAAATCGATTGACCCCCAGTCCTGCTTGTCAATGCCCCTAGTTGTGCCTAGTTTTATTCCCCATGAGGGCCGTTCCAAACCTTTTCCCTGGACTGGGTGCAGTGGCTCACACCTCCCAACACTTTGGGAGGCCAGGGCAGGAGATTTGCATGAGCCCAGGAGTTCAAGACTAGCCTGGGCAACAAAGTGAGACCTTGTCTCTATTTAAAAAAAAAAAAAAAAAAAAAAAACAAGAAAACATCTTTTCCCTGAATCGCACCCCATCTCCAAAACCCTTTCTGACCTCATTCGCTAGTTCATTGAAAGCCTTCTCTCAGAAAGTCTCCCATCTTCACCCACTCCCTTCTCCTCCTCTCCCTCCACAGCGTAGCTACCCTTTTCTAAGGCTAACCCCCCACTGCTCTCAGCCCCACACCCTCCTATGTGTTCCTGAATTTGGCTCCATCAACCATCTCTTCCTTTTGCATCTTCAAGTTCCTTCTCACACTCTCATTTTTTACCCTGTAAAAATACTAAAATATCACACATCCTAAAGACATTTCCTTCAATCCTCTTTCCTACAAGCTTGGCCAACATTCTCCCCTCGCTTTCACCTCCAAACATCTTGAAGGACTCACTGACCCGTGCACCGCCACCCGCTCCCCTCTTCGCCCCCAGGACGACTCTTCTCACCTCCATGCAGGCAGTATGTCTGCAAGACTCACAAGCCACGTCCTGACTTACACGCAGGAGCTTCCTCTTGGTCCCTGTCCTCCGTGAACACCTACTTGGTCAGACCCCTCCTGCTTTGGAATCTCTGACACCAGCTTTCTCCTGACTCTTCTCCTTCCTCCCCGAATGCAGCTGCTTCTCTCTCTCTCTCTCATTCCCTGTTCCTTACCCTCCACTTCCATTTTCAATGCAAATGTTCTCTATGGTTCTAGCATGGGACTCTTCTCTTCTGCTTCTATTCTGTCTCCCTGGATGATTTCAGCCACTTCTGCCACATGATGCTTCAGCCCTAGCCAAGCACGTAACTCCAACCCTGACCTTGTCCCTGAGTTTGCAATTGGTTCCTGAGCCTGTTCACTGAAGAGAGCCCAATATGGAATTCAGTATTCCTTCAACACTCCTCCCATCCTCCCTCCCAGTTGCCCTAACCTAGGAACCTCAGCTGTGTCACTCCTCGCTCTCCTCAGCCCCACTTCCTAGACTTGCCAAGTCCTAGCCATTTCATCTCAGCATTACGAATCATCTCGTCCATCTCTCCTTTCCTTTCTTCTACCACTGTTCAGGTTCAGGCCTTGGCACGCTTGACCTGCATGCCGGCCACAGCTGCCCACGTGGCCCCAGGCCTGTTGTCCCTCTGTTCCCAATTCATCCACCCCCGGCATTCACGGCCATCTCCTTGGAATAGTTGTTAATATCAGCTCCCTTTGCTGAGCCTTTGCCAAGGACCAGGCACTGAGCTAAGCATGTTACATGCATTATCTCTCTTAACCCTCCCGAGATCCCCTCATGAGTACTCTTCTTGTCTCTCTTTTACAAATGAGGAAACAGAGGCTGAGGAAAACCACACTCATGGTCACACAGTTAGTAAGTGGCAGGGCTGGGATTTTAACCCAGGCTCTCCAACTCCAGGGCAGAGGCCAGAAGCCACGAAGTCATACTGCCTCCATCCACAGATCGTATTACATCAAACAGATCGCCTCCAAAGAAGCCTCCGCTGGCTCCCTTGTGCCTACCACTGTCCTCTGCATGGCCCCTAAAGCCATCTGCCAGATGCAGTCCTAGTCTGTGCCCGGTGTGCTGTGCTGGGCACATATGACCTTCTGTTTTGGTTCTGTCCACTCTTGCAGCTTCATCCATGCACTAGGGCCATGCTCCGGTTCTGGGCTTTTCCAAAACATACTACATATTTGCTGATCCCCACCATCGCACTTGACTCAGCCTCGATGCTCCCTCCTCCCCCAGTTCCATCTCCAGACAATTGATTTCTCCCCCTTCATCACAACCCAGCACTTTACATATACCTTTGCCACAGCCTTCATTTCACTTTATCTTATGAAATGGTAAATTTCATTTATGAAATGCAAATACATGCAAATGCACATGCATTCAACCCACTTGACTCTAACTTTCTTAAGGTTAGATATCTTCGACCTACTCATTTCTGTAATGTGTCACGTACCTACCCCAGGGCATGTTAAATATTTGTTGAAGTGACTTGATCCCAAGGATCTCACACATGCTATCACTGGGATTATTTCACTCCTGTTTGAAAGGCAGCAGGACACAAGACTTACACGTGGCCATGTAGGGCCCAAGGGCTCCCTGGCCCTCTGAAGTTTCACCAAAAAATCAGCTCACAAAAGCAGATTAATTGGAAGGCAGGCATACAACTTTATTTGATGTGTATTCATGGGAGCCTTCAGAATGAAGACCCAAAGACATAAGAGAAATTGGCCACTGTTATGCGTGGGTTCAACAAAGTATAGACAGCCATGGAGAAATATGATTGGACAAAAAGGATAGGATCTAGTGCTCATGACTGAGTGAGAAAACCCAGAAGACCTACCTGTCTAGATTCCTCTGGTCGTCTCTGGGCAGCATTCCTTCCTTCTGGGTGTGGGGCAGGGCCCTCTCTGGACTGAGAGACTTATGACCTATAGTCAAAGAAGGTAGGTCAGATAATTTCTTTATGGCCAGGTTTTACATAGAAAGGCAGAGGGAAGTGAGAGTAGTATTTTCAGGTTTTATGGCTGGCTTTGGGGAAAAAGTATTCTGGTTTCTATGATCTGCCCTGGGAAAGAAGGATTCTAGTTTCTATGGCTAGCCTTGAGAGAGACTGGGACTGACAGACAGATGGGCAGGAGAAAAACACTTTTGCTTCTGAGGCCTTCATTTTTGGATATAGTTTTCTGAGCACCAATAGCAATGTAGGGATCTCATATTCAGCTAGGTGAGGGCTTGCGGGGTGGAATCAGACCCTGGGTGAGTACCTGGTCCATTCACTTTTTCTGACTCTGCAGAAAAATCTTACTAACAAGCTGCAAAGATAACTGTCAAGGAAAGAACAGAACAGCTTTTACATTCTGACACCTCCTCCTGCTCTCCCATCCCACCTTCTTGGAGAACAGCCTCTGAGGATGACTCACTGGTGGGAGAGG
Source organism: Hylobates moloch (assembly GCF_009828535.3). NCBI lineage: Eukaryota > Metazoa > Chordata > Mammalia > Primates > Hylobatidae > Hylobates > Hylobates moloch. Next base: position 284,785 of record NW_026652322.1, read on the forward strand.
GTGAAAACAGCTCCCAGGAGGGACTGAAATTCTCTGCTACACACAGAGCACAGTTGGTGATGGGATTTGTCCCCAGAGGGTGGAAACGCAGTTTCTGCACAATCCCAGATTAAATTTGAGCCCTTGGGATGAACCTGACAATGATAATAAGAGCCTTCGTAGGTATATTTTTCTCTTTTTCTCCAGTGCAATAGGTTCAAATACCTGAGGGATGTTTTTCTCTGCAGAGCACCAAATGCCATTCTTCATGACCTTATCCCAAGTTTCCTCACCATTCATAAAATGCATGTCACTTTAATGCTTATAATGAGAAAAAGAAAAGAAAAGCTCAAAGAACTACTCCTGAATCTGCATAGCTTTGCAAAGTTAGCACAGAAATTCTGGTGAACCCCTGGGACTATTACTATGCCCCAATATGCACAAGTTAAAACCTTAACTGCACTATGGAGGCAGCAGGCTAAAGCTCAGCAGAACGCTGAAACCACATGTCTCACTCCTCCCTCCCTCCACCCACCACACTTCCCCCTGCATCTCAGCTCCCTGCACACACAAACACCTTCTGGGCTGTCCCTGGGGCCCCTTCTGCGACTGTCATGCCTCTGGAGTATTTCTTTTCTTTCTCATCCAAAAGGTTATTTGTTCAATAGAAAGAGCTTTTCTTTCCCGAAATCAGGACGGTGTGGACAATCTGCTTTCTAAACCCCTACTGAGCCTTCCTGCTGAGGGACAGAAGAGTGGCTGGACAGTGCCGTCAGTGCGGTGGCTTGGAGAACACGATGCCTTCCTGGCAGTCCCAAGCAGAGGGCATGGCATAATGAGCTTGTTCTGGAACAGCCGCACAAAGGGCACAGTTGATCTGTTTCCAGCCTGGCCTCTGCCCGTTAATTAAAGTATCTCAAAAATGCTTAAATGTGCCTCCCACTCTCCCCACCTTGTCTTGTCCACACCCTTCTCTTTCTCTAAGATGAAGCTGAGCATCCCAGGGGGAAAAAAGCAAAAAGAATATTTTGTGAATATCCACCCTGTGCCCAGCTCAGAGCTAGAAGCTTGACATTCATTCAGTCCTCAAAAAAAGATCTGCAATATAGGTATAATTATCAAATTATCATCCCATTGTATACAGGGAGAAACTAAGGCAAGCTTAGAGAGGTTAAGCAATTTGCCCAAAATTACACAGCTAGTGATTGATGGGGCTATCATTTGAGTCCAAGTTCTTTCATTCCAAAGCCCATGCTATGTGTCCTATAACGTTGAAGTGGTGAGAGTGAACACCCTTGTCTTCTTCCTAAACTTGAAGGGAAAGCATTCAGTCTTTCACCATTAACTATCATGTTGTTCACTGTGGGGTTTTTATAAGTGTCCTTTATCAGGTTGAGGAAGTTCCCTTCTATTTCTAGTTCAAGTATTTTTATTATGAAAAGGTGTTGGGTTTTGTCAAATGTGTTTGTCTATTAAAATGACTGTGTAAGTTTTTTCTTTTATTCCATTAATGTGGTATATTACATTGATTGACTTTTTTTTTTTTTTTTAAGATGGAGTCTCACTCTGTCGCCCAGGCTGGAGTGCAGTGGCACAATCTCGGCTCACTGCAAGCTCTGCCTCCCATGTTCACGCCATTCTCCTGCCTCAGCCTCCCGAGTAGCTGGGACTGCAGGCGCCCGCCACCACACCCGGCTAATTTTTTTGTATTTTTAGTAGAGACAGGGTTTCACTGTGTTAGCCAGGATGGTCTCGATCTCCTGACCTCATGATCCGCCTGCCTCGGCCTCCCAAAGTGCTGAGATTACGGGCTTGAGCCACCGCGCCTGGCGACATTGATTGACTTTTGAACATTAAACCAGACTTACATTCTTGGGATAAATGCCATTTGGTCATGGTGTATAATCATTTTCTTACGTTGCTAGATTTTATTTGCTAGTATTTTTCTTGAGGATTTTTGTGTCTATATATCAGAGGTATTGGTCTGTAGATTTCTTTTCTGTATAGCAGCAATAGGAAACAAATACAATATCCCACTATTATCTCCAGATGGAGATATCAACCAGAATGTCATTTTACTTATCTGCAAGGAGAAATCTACCTGTAAGACAGAATCCTCATCTTGGCATGTTCAGCACCTCCTATCAGACCAACACAGGAGGTCAACCCCTATTTGGATGGAGGCTCAGGAACACAGAGTTGGAAGAGGCAGAAGCAGATGAGTCACTGCTCTGGGTCTCCATCTTAGAGCCTGCTGCCCTCAGGCGCACAGTAGGCATAGCCTTGCCAAAGGAACCCTCATACCTGAATTTGTTAGCTAGATGCTGTCTTTCTTAGGTGGTATTTGTAACTCAGTGCCAACATCACCTTCTGAGAAGCTCCTTTTTCTATGCATACTTGGCTGACCAATCCCTCTTAAGAATGTTAGATGTGTTCTTTCTTTAGAGTTGTGGCTATTAAGTAATCCATTTAAAGCACTTAGAACACACACCCAGCCAAAAGTAGCACTCAACAAACATCAACTATCATCATCATCATCTTCATCATCACCATTATTGTTACCAATATATTCACTTCAGTTAGGTTCAAGTACAGTAGGTTTGAGGACCCTTTTCTCTCTTTAAGGTGACTTTATTTTCTCACTCCTCTCTTTCTGCCCTAATTTTAAATGCCTGAGTTTTTGTTTTGTTTTGTTCTGCCCCTTGAGACAGGGTCTCACTTTGTCACCCAGGCCAGAGGGTGGTGGCATGAACACAGCTCACTGCAGCCTCAAACTTCCAGGCTCAAGCATCCCTCCCACCTCAGCCTCCCAAGTAGCTGGGACTACAGGCGTGCACCACCAGGCCTGGCTAATTTTTTTTGTATTTTGTGTAGTGACAGGGTTTTGCCATGTTGCCAAAGCTGGTCTTGAACTCCTGGGCTCAAGTGATCCTCCTGCCTCAGCCTCCCAAAGTGCTGGGATTACAGGCGTGAGCCACTGCGCCTGGCCAAATGTCTAAGTTCTTAAGGGAAGCCTCACTCCTTGCACTGACTGCACAATGATGATCATACAAAGGCCAGCTGGGATCACCATTGGATGATTTATAGTCTTTTCGGTAAATGAGAAAACGTGTGACTTCATGAGTGCAGTACCTGGCACAGAATAGAAACTCAACAAGTGTTTATACCCTCATGCACTGCTAGGCACTGAATTCTGTCCCTTCAAAATTCGTGTGCTGAAGTCCTAACCCCCAGAACTTCAGAATGTGACTGTATTTGGATAAAGCCTTTTAAAAGAGTTAGTTATGTTAAAATGAGACCTTTAGGGTAGATCCTAATCCAATCTGACTTGTGTCCCTACAAGAAGAGGAAATATGAACACATACAGAGACCCCAGGGTGCTGGCACCAAGGGAAGGCTATGTGAACAGGCAGCAAGAAGGAAGCCATCTGCAAGCCAAGGAAAGGGGCCTGAGTAGAAACCAACCCTGACCACACCCCGACCTTGGACCTCCAGCCTTCAAAACCATCAGAAATAAATTTCTGGGCTGGGCGCAGTGGCTCATGTCTGTAATCTCAGCACTTCAGGAGGCTGAGGCGGGTGGATCACTTGAAGTCAGGAGTTGGAGACCAGGCTGGCCAACATGGTGAAACTCCGTCTCTAATAAAAATACAAAAATTAGCCAGGTGTGGTGGCTCATGCCTGTAGTCCCAGTTACTTGGGATGCTGAGGCTCAAGAATCGCTTGAACCCAGGAGGTGAAGGTTGCAGTGAGCCAAGATAGTGCCACTGCACTCCAGCCTGGGTGACAGAGTGAGACTCTGTCTCAAAAAAAAAAAAATCTTTGAAAGAAAGAAATTTCTGTTGTTTAGATCACCTGCTCCATGGTGTTTTGTTATGGCAGCCCCAGCAAATGAATAGTCTTCTTTTGAGAAGAATTATTTTTGGCATTTGGGGATGGTGGAACGTTTTAGGATGACTTAAAGGAAGTCCCTGATCCCTCTGCAGGCCTGAAATTCTGTCTTGTGAAGTAAGGAATGCACATTTCCCCCTCCACGCTCTCTTCCTCACTGGCTCTTGTCTGCTGCACCTCACACTTGGTTGCAGGTGTCTCACTTCCTGAGGAAGGAGGTGCCATTAGCTTCATAATCGTCCCAAGAGTCCTGCCTGGGAAGTCGTGCCTCACAGAAGGAAACACCACTGGCATCGTAGACACAAAAACTAAAATCGCAAATGACAGATTCGTGACTTCCCCGAGGGAATAAATAGCGTGAACAGATGGGCCCTGAGGCTGGAACATTCATTTAAATCCTCATAGAATTTTGATAATTTAATGAATGTGGTGAGAAAAGAATGGCAAACCAGTACCAGCAAGCCAAAACACAGTTTGCCCACCTTGGTGTTTACCCAGGATGATTTTCCCATAATGAGGAGTGCAACAAGGTGACATGGATGAAGTATTTTCTGAGGGATTTCAAGCCTGTCTGTGAACTAGCAGCTTGCAAGCTGAATATTTTCTCTAGGTACCTCTTCAAGGCACCTCTCTGGGCAACAGTGCCAGGTGATTTCTAGGTAAGGGAGTAATTTATAGATATACCTGGGACACAGACCAAGTGTGCTTAGAGCCCAGGGTCGTCTCCCCTGGAGTTCAATTGTCTGGTTTTTCCAAACTGTCAAATCCTGCCTGTTCCCAGTTAGTCTCTCCTTGCCCCTCTCTGGTGACCTTCAGTGAAGACGTGCCCAGAACAGAGAAAGGAGTACTGCATGAGGAGTCCGAAGACCTGCATCACAACTCTACCACTCCTCAAGTCTACTCTTCAGAAAGTGCTAGACAAATAACTGGCCTTCAGCAACTACAAATCCTCATGCACACCTCCCCATTTGTGTGCTGTAAGTCACACAGTATGCACAAGGACCACTTCTGGAGTTTTTACTGCATGAATGGAACTAGATCTCGTCTCCCTAGGTTCTCCGTGGGTATACAAGTGCAGGCTCTGTGGTTTTATGGCCCACCTACACTGTATGTTCCTCAAGCTCTTATTTCTTTTCGTTAATTGACAAATAAAAATTATGTATATTTGTTATGTACAAAATGTTGTTTTCAAATATGAATACATCGTGGAAGGGCTAAACCAAGCTAAACCTCACAGACTTATCTTTTTGTGTGTGTATGTGTGTATAATAAGAACACAAAATCTACTCCCTTTGCAATTTTTTTTTTTGAGACAAGGTCTTGCTCTGTTACCAGGCTGCAATGCAGTGATATGAACATGGCTTACTGTAGCTTTAATGAACTCCCAGGCTCAAGTGATCCTCCCACCTCAGCCTCCCAAGTAGCTGAGACTACAGGTGCACACCACCATGCTTAGCTAATTTTTGTACTTTGTTTTGTAGAAACAGGGTTTTGCCATGTTGGCCAGGCTGGTCTCAAACTCCTGAGCTCAAGTGATCCCCCCACCTCAGCCTCCCAAACTGTTGGGATTACAGGAGTGAGTCACCACACCTGGCCAGCAATTTTCAAGAATACAATACATTGTTATTAACTATAGCTACCAGGTTGTAGAATAGACCTCTTGAATTTATTAATCCTGTCAAACTGAAACTTAGTATCCTTTGACCAACAGGGATCTCCCCAACACACTCACTCCAACCCCTGGTAACTACCATTCCACTCTCTACTTCGATGAGCTCAACTTTTTTAGATTCCATTTATCAGTGAGATCAGGCAGTGTTTGTCTCTCTGTGCCCGGCGTATTTCATTTAATGTAATATCCTCCAGGATCAAGCTCTTATTTCAATAGATGTCTTGGAAAGTACAGGACTAAGAACAGACAAATGGTTGGGGAAGATGAGCCCCAGGTGCAAAGTATCTTAATGGGATGTCCGGTTTTGTAAAAATCACTCAGACAAAGCAGTCACTAGAAGCAGCAAAAAGGATGGAGAGGAAACCAGGATGGGGGAGTCTGCTCTGCAGCATGTATGTTGGCAGAGAAGGAGAAGCAGGGCGTGGTGTCCAAATGGCTTACAAGGCATAGGGATCAGAGAGTCAACCCAGCAGGAGGAAGCTGAGCCATTAAAAATTATTCAGACAGGGAAATCAACCCCAGCCATTCCTGCTTTCTAGACTGTCTCCCCAGGGAGGATGTCTGGAGATTCTATTTGTGTACAGCATGACTTAATTCTTGATGGAGGAGGGAGAGGGTATCGTTGATCAACTCCTTCTCTGAATCTGACTCTGTACTCATTGTACCTGCATCCATGACACCCCTGGCTTTAATGGAACATATATCAGTGAGATAATACATTTCTAGTAGCTGAGATAGTGGGAGTCCAAAGGGGAGATGGTTTAGCACATATTGGGAGTTCAGTCTTTGGGGTCAGACTCCTGGAGTCAACAGGCAAGCATTACTTTTAAAACACCATTGGGCCGGGTGCGGTGGCTCACGCCTGTAATCCCAGCACTTTGGGAGGCTGAGGTGGGTGAATCACGAGGTCAGGAGATCGAGACCATCCTGGCTAACACGGTGAAACCCCGTCTCTCCTAAAAATACAAAAAATTAGCCAGGGTTGGTGGCGGGCGCCTGTAGTCCCAGCTACTCGGGAGGCTGAGGCAGGAGAATGGCGTGAACCCGGGAGGCAGAGCTTGCAGTGAGCCAAGATTGTGCCACTGCACTCCAGCCGGGGCGACAGAGCGAGACTCTGTCTCAAAAAAAAAAAAAAAAACTATTAATATATAAATAGATGCTTTCTTGAGGTGAGTGCGAAGGGAAAAGGAGTGGTGTAAAGGAATTAATTCCCTGGGCAAGATAAGCACCCATGTGGTTCAAGAGAGCTGGTGTTCAGATCTTATTTGCTTTCATCTCTAAGCCGACTCTGCTTTCCCTTCCAGCTAATGTGTGCCCTGCTTAGTTTGCCCAAATGTCAAGTCTACCTTCAGAGAGAAAAGAAAAAAATATAAAAAGGCAAAAAATAATGACATAATAGGCATGAAAGAAAAAGAAGCAAGATTCTACCCAAGAATTATGGGAAAATGGAACAATAGAAACAGTAATAATAATTGAAGGTTTGCTCTGTCACTGGGTCTCGGCTGCACATTAGGATTATTGGGCAGCTTATTTTTTTAAAATTCAATTTATACGCCCATCCCTAGAGATTCTGGCTTAAGTATTCTCAGGAGGGTTAGGGGAAAAAGAATTTAATAAATTTCTCACCTGATTCTAAAGTACAGCCAGGATTGAGAACCATAGCACTAGATAAAAACTTGCCTGACGTGAAGAAAACTTTGACTCGAAATCAGCAGTGCTCACTAAACTTCAAGCAAAGTTAGCCTTACCTTAACACTTTTTTATTTCAAAGAGAAAAAAAAGGAAACGAGTTAATAACATAAGACCCAAAACTAGTGTGTTAAAAGACTAGTTCTCTGCCACCTTAAACCATGGGAAACAATTTGCAAAAACCTTAAGCGAGGGGATGACCGTATAGACTGTAGAGGTTAACAGTTCAGGCTTCAGAATCAGAAAGTATTGAGTGGGTGCTGCAGCTCTGCCATCTGCCACCTGAATCGTGTTGAGAAAACTGGAAGGATTAAATGAGATATTGAATTTAAAGAACTCGAAGCCTAGACTGTATTAAGTTCTCTATACGTGAAATGTTTCTTTTACTTTTCCTTTTTTTTTTCTTTTTTTCTTTTTTTTTTTTTTTTTTTTGGAGACAGGTTCTCACTCTTTCACATAGGCTGGAGTGCAGTGGCACAATCATAGCTCACTGCAACCTCAGTCTCCCAGCCTCAAGCGATCCTCCCACCTCAGCCTCCCAAGTAGCTGTGACTACAGGGGCCTGCCACCACACCTGGCTAATTTTTGTATTTTTTGTAGAGATGGGGTTTCACCCTGTTGCCCAGGCTGGTTTCCAACTTTCGGGCTCAAGGGATCTGCCTGCCTCAGCCTCCCAAAGTGCTGAGATTACAGGAACGTGAGCCACCGTGCCGGGCCTCTATTATTATTTAAAATACAAAGCATTTTTAAGAGACAAAGTAATATGGTTTGGCTCCATGTTCCCACCCAAATCTCATGTTGAATTATAATTCCCAAATGTTGGGGGAGAAACCTGGTGGGAGGTGATTAGATGACGGGGGCAGATTTCCCCATGCTGTTTTCATGATAGTGAGTGAGTTCTCACAAGATCTGATGGTTTAAAAGCGTGTGGCACTTCCTCCCTCACTCTCTCTCTCCTGCCACCATGGGAAGAAGGTGCTTGCTTCCCCTCCGCCTTCCGCCATGATTTTAAGTTTCCTGAGGCCTCCCAGTCATGCTTCCTGTTAAGCTTGTGGAACTGTGAGTCAATTAAACCTCTTTTCTTCATAAATTTCCCAGTCTCAGGTAGTCCTTTACAGCAGTGTGAAAACAGACTAATACACAAAGCCTTGCTCTGGTACCCAGGCTGGAGACCACACAAGTACAGAATCAAAGGCAAATCGATTTGGAAAATGTTTGCAACACTTATGAGAATATTTCTTAGAAGTATTTCTTATGAGAGTAACAAGGAGAATAATATCTTCAATATATGCAGAGCTTTTACAAATATAGAAAACACTAATGCTTAATTTAAAATGGACATACAGCATGGAAAAACAATGTTTAGAAGGGTACATACAGTCAATAAATAAAAGTGCTCAATCTCATAAGCAATCAAATACATGAAAAATAAAATATTTTCTCACCTAACAAATTGACAATGTTTGATTTCCCTTTTAAGGATAATACTCATTGCAAACAAAGATGCATTGAGGGGGACGTGCATAGCACTAGCTGTCAGGTTAACTAGAACAAGCTTTCTAGAATGCAACTTGGCAGCATGAATGAAGAGCTTTATCATTTATAAATTTTCCTATTTTCCAAATTGTATTCAATGGCAAATACCACCTTTCTAATCAGAAAGAAAAAGTTAATAGGCATAAGGAAACCAGCCACCTGAATGGAAACTTGAATATTCACTAATTTCAGCAATAGATTTGGGTAATTTCCAAATCCCTGGCAAACGCAAAGCTTGAAACAAGTCGCACTCTGGGTATTGTATCAGTTTACACAATCAGAGCCAGGAGTGGGGTTTGTCACTTGCTAAATTCAGGCAGGTCACCAAATGGCCCAGATCTAAGCATGAGAACAAATGAATTGCTGGCCATAGCTCTGTACTCGCGTCTCAAATGACAAAGTACCTTAGGAAATCTTAACTTCTTTCTTTATCCATTGGAGCTATTTAATATCTCCCTGAGAGCTAAAAGATTGTCAAATTAGAAAAGGATTTATCCTTAAAAAGATAGCTCCTACCATTGGGGAAAGCTTATTGCCTTAGAAATGCCAACCCTTTGCTCTTTGCAAAGATATGCTCCCTGCCAGCATTTTATTTATGTATTTTGGACCCTGCCTTGTTTTAAAAAGTGGATCAACTGGCCGAGCATCCTGCAGAGGATTCCATCTGCTACAGGACAGACAGAAGCTGAGGATTAGGAGTAAAAGCCGGGAGCCCCAAGCGGATCAGCCAGCATGCCCACCCCCACAGGCCCTGCCTCCAAGCCGAGACAGCTCATTCACCGGTATATAAAGTATTGCAAGTCTCCACACAGAGCTGATGAGAGGAGGCAAGAAGCTATGAAGAGGAATCAGAAATGGAGGAAGGAAGTAGATTAATTTTGTTCATTCAAACAAGAATGAGTGAAACATAATCACAGCAAGAACTATTACGATGATGATGACAGAGAGATGTCCCTCCCTGGCATGGCTCTGGTTTGGACTGGGCTGTCTGATGTGGTGGCTTCTGTGTATACAGTTTTCTTGAGACAGTGTTCAGCCTCACCTCGGCCCTCTTGGGCACTAAGGAGCCTCTCAGAAAGGGGCAGCTGGGTCCCGCTTCAGACCCTCCAGTTGTCCACGCACCCAGCCTCTTCTCCAGGCAGATTTCCCCCTTTTGTGATTGAGCTTGGACAGCCCTGGGGCTCCTGCTCCTCCCCTACACATCAGGCTTCTTCCTGTGGAGCTTTCTGTACCTTCCCAAGCCCTCAATGAGTGCTAAGGAAAAAATGTTCTTTTCTTCCCTTAGCACTGTACTACCACCCATCTTTCTTGCTGGCATGGGCTACCCCATTAAATCAGCTGCCTGCCAAAATGTCCAGACTAGAAGAGGCACCAGGCTCTATGTCTTCTATGCCCCAAAATCCAGGGCACACATCAAACCCTCTAAAGCGCTCTCCTGAATAGTAGACTCCATTCCACCAGAACCGTGGATCAGCAAACACCCAGCTAGGGTGCAAGGTACCCTGTCTCCCTTTTTGCAAGCATCTCCACTCCCCATAAGGGAGTCTCTTGGAGGCCCTTTTCTTGGTTTTATGGGGAGCAAAAAGTGTTTCACCTCAAGCTAGTATTTGTTACAGGCCAAGATTTCAAAAATTCTACCCACTTTTTTTATCCCTCTACTTATATAGACCCAGGGGCTTAGAGTTGTGGGTCCCAAAGCCAGTTTTGATACCTCTTGAAAGTCATGAGGAATTCCAGTTATTTAACAAACAGAGTGTCTAAGACTTTATTTTTAGATTTGCAATCTGAATGCCCATTCGGGGCAATAAAAAAGTCCCACTCAACACCTTGTTACACAGGGAACTTACTTTGGTCGATCAAATTTTTACTCCCAATTCTTTTCCCCCATGTGATATGATTATAATCCACATTCTTGCCATGTCTTCTACTGTGAGAAGAGTATACTTTCCCACTTTACTGATATGGGTTTGGGTTTGGCCATGTCATTTGCCTTGGCCAATGAAATGTTAGCAAACATGATGAGTGCAGAGGCTTTAAATGTACTAGGACAGTTTAGCATTCCTCATGTCCTCCTTCCATTGGGCATGAGAAGAATGAGAAGAATATGTCCCTGGTAGCTGCTGGTAGCATCTGGTGGAGAGATGAGAGACGCATGAAGCAGACCTGAACTTGACCTACAGCATGAAGGAGAGCCAATCCCAGTTGACTGGCCACCTCATAAGTAAGATAAAGTTTGTTGTATGAATCACTGCAATAATTAGGGTTATTTGTTAGGCAGCATTATTGCCATACAGTAGCAGCTAATTAATACCCTTGCTACATGTCCAACATTGTGCTGAGCACTGTATTGTCTCCTTTAATTCATTCCTTTTAACAAGTGTGTAAGATAGAATTCTAGTTAATATTATCCTTGTTTTACAGGTTAGGAAACTGAGGTGCAGAGAATTTTAGCACAATTACTAAATGAAAGAGACAAGCTTCAATCCCAGCAATCTAACTCCAGACCCATACTCTTGCCACCATGGAACAAAAAGCAGGAGACAAAGATGTGGCTCTGTGCTCTGTGCTCTGTGCTCTGTCTGCATACTGGTACAAACCTCAGGCTCAAAACCATTGTGACTATTGATATCGTTTGCCTGTGTCCTCACCAAAATCTCATCTTGAATTGTAGTTTTCATAATCCCCACATGTCATGGGAAGGACCTGGTGGGAGGTAACTGAATCATGGGGGCAGGTTTTTCCCATGCTCTTCTCATCATAGTGAATGAGTCTCACAAGATGATGGTTTTATAAAGAGCAGTTCCCCTGCACATGGTCTCTTGCCTGCCACCATGTAAGACATGCCTTTGCTGTTCCTTTGCCTTCCTCCATGATTGTGAGGCTCCCCCAGCCACATGGAACTGTGAATCCATTAAACCTCTTTTTCCTTAGAAGTTACCCAGTCTTGGGTATTTCTTCATAGCAGTATGAGAACAAACTAATACAGCCATTTATGAGTTCCCTATCAGTACAAGCCTGACCAGATTGCAAGGGCTGAGGCAATTTTTCTAGCTCTGTCAGTGCATGCAAAGAGGATAAGACAGGCTTCCCTTCCAGAATGCATGACCCTTCTCTGAACTTTGAGGAGGGAAAGTCCCACGGGGAATTCTAACCAAGAAACAATCCTGTCATTGTGAAGTGCAGTCATACAACGTTCTGCACAGGATGCAGAGCACACCTCATTCTCTGCCTATTTTTATTCTCTCTAAGCAAATATCTGGGGCTCTCAAAAATTATTACACAATTGCCAGCTGCTGGGATTATACAAATAACGTGACAACAGCAAAGCAATATGCTGACCGGTGTTCAAACACCACCACACAACAACAAAGCAGCCAGGGGTGCCAGCCCTCATTCACAGCCTGCAAACAGAAGCAGCACAAATGAAGGCCACCCACTCCCTCCTGGTTTTAGGAGAACAGAGTAGCAGGCAGTTTGATACCAAGATGGATTTTTTAACTCTTCAACTTCCAAGATGCTCTATGCGCAGGGAGAATGCAAAGTCATGTTCTTTAGCAAAATGTTCTTCATTATTGTGATTCAACAATGTACCCCTTTCTTTAACCAAGTTAGGACTTCTGATGAGCAGCAGTTGGGCTTAAAGGCCTTCAGGTTATAAGCAAGCTAGAAATTCTGAAGTATATAATAATGTATTATATATGTATATTTATGTGTGTATGTATGTGTGTGCATGTACTCTGTTAAGGTGTATGTGAAACAAAGCTTCTTTACAAATTTCTACACTATACACCCTGAGGGCAGAGATCACGTTTTCCTTACCTATCATTAACTCTAATGCCTAACACAATGAGAAGTCAATAAACATTTGCTGAATAAATAAATAAATGTAAAAGGGATTTTAGGGAGAATTACATATTTGAATTTTACATAGTTTAATTCTTAAAATGCAAGACTAGGGCAAGTAAGGAGATGGTTATAAAAATGTGAACCCCTTAGAAACCCCTTAGAAAAAAATAAGGAAGTCCAGGCGCAGTGGCTCACATCTGTAATCCCAGCACTTTGAGAGTCCAAGGCGGATGGATCACTTGATTTCAGGAGTTCAAGACCAGCCTGGGCAACATGGCGAGACCCTGTCTCTACTAAAAATACAAAAAAAAAAAAAATAGCTAGGCATGATGGTGGGTGCCTGTGGTCCCAGCTACTCGGGAGACTGAGGTGGGAGGATTGCTTGAGCCTGAGAGGCAGAGGTTGCAGTGAGCCAAGATCACACCACTGTACTCCAACCTGAGTAACAGAGCAAGACTCTGTTTCAAAAAAAAAAAAAGGAAGGGGAGATGGAGAAATTGCCCACTTTCAAAGTTGTTGACACTCACCAACAAAGGTAGCACTTTGTAATCTTTATTTCAGCAAGAGAAACCAGCTCAGTGTATGTAGAGGACGTCTGCGGGCTTTGCCTGCTCAGGACCCATGTCCCCTTCTTTCAGCAACAACTCTCCAATGTTCCTTTAAGAAACTCCCCTTTCCTCACTACATGCCATCTTGGGAGTCATAGTTATGGTGCCCTCAGGAATGGGCATGTGACCCCAGCTGGGCTAGGCTCTCTCATTCTAGATTGTGAATCATGGACTGAGCACACAAAGCTAGAAAATGGCTGGAGGACCCAGACCCTGGGACATGTTTCCAAATAGCCCACTGATTAGCAAGGGAGCAGGCTGGGCTTTTGACAGACAGAGTGGGAACTTCCCCAGAACACAATATGGAATTTCTATCAATGCACGAGCACTCCCAGAGACCCGTTCTTCTGCTCTTTCAGCTAGGGCCCTTTTCCCGAAGCCTTCCCTGGAGCCTAGCACAGAGTACAGAAGAGAACTCTAAGCTGGAAACAGAGGTTCTCATCATAAAGCCGCTGCAAGAAAACAGTTACCTCCCCTCTTAGGCCTCAGTCTCTTCCTCCACAGGATTAAGAGGCTGGGATTAAATAACCACAGAGGAACCTTGTGTGTTGAGTCAATAAAAACAGACCCCTTGGGTCCCTGGGCACCAGCAACACCAAGCTCACATTGTCAAGGCCAGCGAGGCCTGGAGTTTAAAGCAGTTAATCCCTTGGCTGGATGACTTGGACAAAGAGGATTAACCTCAGATGAGAGAGTTATCATCCAAATATAGAGCAATCCCAAGCACACACATTAGAGATAGGATGTTTCCCCGTCTTCTTGTGTAAATTCTTGTTCTCTCACCCTTGTGGTGAACTCATAGATTAACCCTCCCAGCACCTCAAGGCTAAGGTGTTAGACTGTCCAGACCTTCTCCATGTTCCTCCAACACCTTTCTCAGTTCTCCAATCCAGGGTACATTGTTTCTCCCTTTTAATACACAGGTATCTTTAAGGCACTTTAAGTTTGGAAAATAACTAACCATTAAGCACCTACTATGTGCCAGGGACTGTGTTAGACACTGGAGCTATAGTGGTAGACAAGGTGGCACAGTCCTTCTCTCAGGGAATCCATAGTCCAGTGGGAAAGCACCTATTGTGCATAATGTACTCTACTACGCACTGACAAATATGATCTCCTTCAATGCCTCAACAACCCCAGAAAATAGACCTTACTGCAACTATTTTAAAGATCAGGAAATTGGGCCTCTGAGAAGTTAAAGTTGTCTGAGGCTATGTAACCTGTATCAGAAAGAACCTCTTGGTTTAAAAATGATATGGGATTCTACAATATATTCCTATTATGTTGTAGAAGTCAGAAACAATGAGAGAAGAAAAGGGAAAATATTGAACTTCAGCCTTTTCAGATATATATGCTCCTGGTATATTCATCACAGGAAAAAAACTGGATGTTTACCCCAGTCGTTTTCTCTATTAAAGAGCGCCCAGGCTACAGGCAACCCAACAGCTCAGCTATAACCTTTTAATCTTTATGTTATCAAGAAACATGCCTCTGGATCCCCCTCAACGTGTTCCCATAAGCTTATGAGAAATCGCTCATTGAAATTTCAGCTTCTGTGTGGGTGAAAGTCAGCTAAACTACTGCAACAAACAAACTCTAAGATGTCAGTAGTTTAGCATAGGCAGAGTTTATTCTCGCACTTGAGATAGCCTCATGCAGGGGCAGCCAATAGATGAAAAGGAGCCTGGAAGAGCACACCTTTCTCACCGCATCAAGGAAACTGTTACATGGCCACGCCCACTTGTAAGGGAAGCCTGGAGATGTAGTCTACGTGCCCAGGAGGAGGAGGAAATGAAGCCAGCTGGTCTTTGCCAAAGGCTCCTAAACTGCATACTTAATATGACTACATCTGGGCCAGGCATAGTGGCTCACGCTGTAATCCCACTGCTTTAGGAGAGGCCAAGGTGAGAGGACCGCTTCAGGCCAGGAATTCAAGACTCGTCTGGGCAAAATAGGGAGACCCCATCTCTCCAAAAAACAAAAAAAATTAATTTAATAAAAATTAGCCAGGAATGGTGGTGTTTGCCTTTTCATCCCAGCTACTCAGGAGGCCGGGGTGGGAGGATCTCTTGAGCCCAGGAGTTTGAGGCTGCAGTGAGCCATGACGGCACCACTGTAATCCAGCCTGGGTGGCAGAGCAAGACCCTGTCTCTAAAAGAGAAAGAATAGAATTCAAAATGCTACATAAATGGTGGAGATTATAAGTAGGTTTTCCTTTTCTTTGTCCTATTTTCTAGATGGTCTGTAATATGTCTTTAATGTATCCAAAATGATGAGGAAAAAGAGAAAGCAGGAAAATCCCCTAATCAGTGAGTCTTTGAGGAGTTATGGGTAGAACTATGTAATCCAGGTAACTACCCAAGAAGTACAGGCAAATCCTGCTTCCCTGATTCCCTTGCTTCTCTCTCATCTTTTTCAAACAGAACTTTCCACTCCATTTGTTTTGGGTAACGACAACCTAAAAGCTTTTTCTTCCTTAAATGCTTTCCATGCTCTCTGGGATCTTTCTGTGCCTCAGAGCATCTCCCAGACATCAATCACAGTTTCCAAGACTGCTTCTCTATTTGGATGGAGATCTGTGACCAAGATCAAACCAAACTTGTGATCCGCTTAATTCACACCCGGCCACACATCGTGGCTGAAGCACAGGACAGCGGCGACCTCAACATTTGCAGGAGCATTTCAGGAGCCAAGACAACCAGCTCCTCTGGATCACCACGGTTCTCGAGCTTCTTCTTCCTTGGCACATCTGGTGACAACATTTAAACCCACAAGAGATTCTAGTGGGCGTCCTGCTACTTCTCACCAAACTTCTCCCCATCCCCCTTCTCCCTATCCCCACCCGACCCAACCCTCACCCCACCCCCAGCCAATACCACCTCAGACCCCGTGTTTTGGCCACAGCAGATGACATAGTTCGGATGTGTGTCCCCGCCCAAATCTCATGTTGAAATGCAATCCTCAGTGTTGGAGGTGGGGCCTGGTGGAAGGTGATAGGATCACGAGGGTAGATTTCTCATGAATGGTTTGGCACCATCCCCTTGGTGCTGTCCTGGCAATAGTGAGGGAGTTCTCATGAGATCTAATCACTTAAAAGTGTGTGGCACCTCCCCTCTCTCTCTCTTGCTCCTGCTTCTGCTATGTGACATGCCTGCGGTCTCTTTGCCTTCTTCCATAATTGAAAGCTTCCTGAGGCCTCTCCAGATGCCACCATGCTTCCTGTAGAGCCTGCAGAACCATGAGCCAGTTAAAACTCTTTTCTTATAAATTACCCAATCTCAGGTATTTCTTTATAGCAATAAAAGAACAGACAAATACACCAAATGCCCTATTGTTCCAAAATCAACCATGCATTTGCAGGTCTATATGCTTCTCCTGAAACCATTCCCTATCCTCCCCACAACAGCCCAACCTTCAAGGCTATCAGACAATATCCCCTCCCCTGTCCAATAGCTTTCCCTGGCCCCCCCGTCTTCTTTCCTCATACAGCAATAGCAACGGCTTCCAGCCTCACACTCCCCAATTATCTCAGCGTGTACCTCCCCACCTTGTATTCTAAGTATTAATTAATGAGCTCCCCTACTGCAGAGCCCTAAGCAGACAGGCTCTGGGGCTCTTTGCCCTGCACCATCTCAAAGAACCACAAGAAGGTAAGAGTTTGCTCAAGAATCCAGGAACTGATTGGAAGGCCAAGCCAGCCAGCAGGGGCCTTGCTTGTCTAGGGGAAAAGGGCTGAAAGTAACAAGACATAAACTTGGGAGTGACACAGGTGAAACTGAGAAACCTGATAGGACTAGCCTGGCCTCTGACAGCCCTCTGTAGTGCCCCAAGATGCTGCATGCTGGGCCACTGAAGAAGCAGGCGGCCACCACTCCTGTGATGTGAGGGTGGGAGCCCAGCACAGATTTTCTGCCACAGACGTGGGCAGTGCCAGCAAAAAAAAAAAAAAAAAAAAGCCTTATCCATCATGGGAAATAGGAGAAGTTGGCTCAGCACCCCACCCTGTTTTCATATACCCTTCCTCATCTACTTCTCCATTGTCCCATTTGAGTTTCTCTTCTTTGCTTTAAGTTTCAAGCTACTGCCTTTACATTGCTACCCTATAGCTTTCCTTTCCTTAAAGCTTCATGTTTATGCTTTGCTTTAAAAAACAAAAATTAAAGTGGCTGCATTTAATTCACAGACCGTTACACCGGCATGTATGGGATGTGTTCGTCACTTGTCATGGTGCTAGGGGTGGAATTAAATTCCTTGAGCCCTCCAGGGCCAAGGACAGAGGCTCCTGACATTCCCATGACCTCTCCAGCCCCATCTCCCAGGCCCAGCACTTTGCCTAGGGCAGGCCACCCCACAGTGCCTCTTCGTCTCCCACAGAGCCTCCCACGTGCCAGCTGGGCTCCGTTCCTCGGCGCCATCTGCCACACCCCAGATCAGGCGAGAGGCCACGGTCAGATTCTGAGTGCGACAGAGCAGGGATGGCAGACAACACAGGAGCCACCCTCACTGGGCCTGGGCTCTGGGAGCTGGGCAGGGAAAATCGCAGAGGATTGAGCAATCAGAGGAGGCTGTTGAGGGGCCTAACCAGGCTGTCACCTGCTTGGGAGAAGTAGTTGTGCCATTTCAGAGGGTTTCTAAGCATGACAATGTAGGGGACCCACACCCCGTTTTCCTGTTCTCTCTTGGCCTTCTCATACGAACTTAACATTGCTACAGCCCCGACCTGAGCTTTGATCCTCTCTCCATCATTAACTTACTGTATGAATCCATGAGCCAATTAAACCTCTTTTCTTATAAATTACAATTCTGTTTTCATGGTCATTTCATGAGAGAAACCTGCAAATGAACACTGCTAAGAAGAAGGAACAGGCTGGGCGCGGTGGCTCACGCTTGTAATCCCAGCACTTTGGGAGGCCGAGGCGGGTGGATCACGAGGTCAGGAGATCGAGATCACGGTGAAACCCCGTCTCTACTAAAAAATACAAAAAATTAGCCAGGCGTGGTGGTGGGCGCCTGTAGTCCCAGCTACTCGGAGAGGCTGAGGCAGGAGAATGGCGTGAACCCGGGAGGCGGAGCTTGCAGTGAGCCGAGATTGCGCCACTGCACTCCAGCCTGGGCGACAGAGCGAGACTCCGTCTCAAAAAAAAAAAAAAAAAAAAGAAGAAGGAACAGAACACATTAATGGATAAATGAGCTATCCATCATTACTCCTGAGTGAGCATGATTTGTAATGTGAGTAATGACAGACAGCTCTTTTTTCCATTCAAATAAGCTATTTCTGAGGTGGATGCAGTGGTTCATGCCTGTAATCCCAGCACTTTGGGAGGCCAAGCCTGGAGGATTGCTTGGGAAATCCAACCTGGGCAATATAGTGAGAACTCATCTCTACAAAAAATTTAAAAATAGCCAGGTATGGTGGGACACGCCTACATTTCCAGCTACTTGGGAGGCTGAGGTGAGAGGACTGCTTGGGCCCAGGAGGCAGAGGTTGCAGTGAGCCAAGATTGTGCCACTACACTCCCGCCTGGGCAACAGAGCAAGAACATGTATCAAAAAAAATTTTTTTAATTATTTCCTTCCTTGAATAAAAGTTTGGATTCCCTGCTTTCTAGGTTCCCTTCAAGCTCTGAAACTGTAAGATCCTACAGTTCAATTAAGGTCTTCATTGCCTTGAGTGTATTCTGGACCTGAAAAGGAACCTGCCCGTGAAATATTCATTAAAACAAATCATGCTCACTCAGGAGTAATGATGGACAGCTCATTTATCCATTAACAGAACCATTAAGTGTTCTGTTCCATCTCCTTAGCAGTGTTCATTTGCAGGTTTCTCTCATGAAATGATCATGAAAACAGAATTGTAAATCACACCTATCACACCTAGATGAGTTTTGGGAGCCTAGAGCGCCTGCCCACACACATATCACCTGGGGTTGACATAAGAAGTACTTAATAGCACCAAGCTCCCAGTTTGAACAGTCAACTTCCAAATCCAGACACCTGTGATTCAACAATCAACTTCTGGGTGCAGACATCCATGATTCAAGAATGCCCCAGTGGTCTGGAAAAATTACCTTCTCTTGCATCTATGCAGAGCTGGCAGGAAACAAATGAGATTGTGCATCCACTTTTCCAAGGGTACTTTTGTCTGTAATTTATTTTCTGTGAGCCTCAGATGTCTCATCTGTAAAATGGGCACAGGAGGAAGGATGTGGCCTATCTGCCTCCTGAAGAAGTTCAGTTCTGAGGAGCTAGACAGTCATCCATTAGGGGAGAATTTTCAATTGCCTTTTGTGAAAAGAAAATTAATGCTACTCTCTCCCCTGCCAAACCATACAGAATCAAGCTCTAACAACTGAAGGGAACAGGAGGTGGGTGGAGCAGAAGTGTGTATAGAAAACAGGAAGACTTAATGGGACCACAGGCTTCTGTGTGGGAGCTGAAGCAGGGAACCCATGGTGTGAGTCTTTGTTGCTAAGTCAGGAGACACTGTTGCGTTACCTGTAATCAAAGGTCAGGACAGCAAGGGAGCTTTGGCTTTGCTGAGGATGTAACTGGGGGCTTAAAGGGAAAGCTGAGTATATGATTCTTGATCTAGAGGATGTCAGAATGTTAGCCAAGGCATGAGGGTGGTGGAGAGAGGGTAACATTAGCTGCTGAGTACCTGCCAAAGACTTAGCTCATCACTGTCACTTACCTGCTGATCTCCTGCCCAGGCTGGGAGGAGCAACCAGGAGAGCCACAGCCAACAGAGAAACCACAGCAGCATTTATTCACCATGTATCTAATAAATACGTATTGTATGCCTGCTATGTGCCTGGAACAGGAAGAACCACAGACTTTTCCAGAAGAACACCATGCAGTGGATTCTGTGGGAGCCACAAAGGCATCAGATAGGAAACCTTCTGCATCTATATACCACACATGACTCCAAAATTTTCATCATGGAATTCCAACAAACTACGCGACATTGCAGAACTGAACTAAGGAGACTGGCTTATTGCAGAGAAGGGAGGTTAGTTTTCCTCTGAGGCACCTTGAAATGTCTAGCCCATAAGGCTAGACATTTTATTATTGTCCCTTTGTCTAATTTTGAACATTATGGGCCCCATGCAAATAATCTTCTAAATGGCACTGTGAACATCAAATTCTCAACTCTCCCTTCACATAAAATCTTGAAGTCCCTCGCTGGTATGGTAATCCTTTAATCAATATTTACACCAACATGGTTCCAAGTCCAGGAGCATGAAGGGGACTGCAGAACACTTGGGTATTATTACTATCATCATCATCATCACCACCACCACACCACACCACCGTCATCACCTTACAACTGAGGAAACCAAGGCTCAGGGAAATTAAATAATGTGCTCAAGTTCACACAGCTAGAAAGTAAGGAAGCTTGGGCTGGGCATGGTGACTCACGCCTATAATCCCACCACTTTGGGGGCTAAGGTGGAAGAATCGCTTGAGCCCAGGAGTTCAAGACCAGCCTGGGCAGCATAGCAAGATCCCAACTCTACAAAAAAATTTAAAAATTAGCCGGGCATGGTGGTGCATGCCTGTATTCCCAGCTACTTTGGAGGCTGAGATGGGAAGATCGCTTGAGCCCAGGAGGTCAAGGCTGCAGTGAGCTGAGTTCACGCCACTGCACTCCAGCCTGGTTGACAGAGTGAGACCCTGCCTCAAAAAACATAGAAAGCTAGCGGGCACGGTGGCTCACGCCTGTAATCCCAGCACTTTGGGAGGCCGAGGTGGGAAGATCACAAGGTCAAGAGATCGAGACCATCCTGGCCAACATGGTAAAACCCCATCTCTACTAAAAATACAAAAATTAGCAGGGCGTGGTGGCACGCGCCTGTAGTCCCAGCTACTCAGGAGGCTGAGGCAGGAGAATCGCTTGAACCCGGGAGGCAGAGGTTGCAGTGAGCTGAGATTGTGCCACTACACTCCAGCCTGGTGATAGAATGATACTCCACCTCAAATAAATAAATAAATAAATAAATAAACAAACAAACAAACAAAGTAATGAAGTCTGAGTGCAAACCCAGTTCTGTCTGATGCTAAAGCCCACGGCTGCATCCTATGCCCCATGTGGTCAGGCCTAGTACCCACATGTAAAAATGAAGGGCAGCTTGCGTCTCTTTCTCACATTTCCTTCTGGGATTTGGTTCTTTTTCTCCGCCACTGGCACATTCTCCATCTCTGTCTGTCTGTCTGTCTCTCTCTCTCTCTCTCTCTCTCTCACACACACACACACACACACACACACAACCACTTTCAATAGCAGTACCTGCTTTTTCTTGTTTCACTCCCTTCACCAACATCATTGAAAACAAAACTTATATAGAATCAGCCACACCACGAGGAGAAAATGGACAGCACCCACAGCCTGAGGCTGAAGTCATTCCAGCCCTCCCCTTTTCCTATGAAGGCTATTCCCTATTTCTTCCTTTTATAAACAGGAACACATTATGCAAGCTACTGTAGATGTGGGGTTTCTCAAGCAAGCTGGTGACACTCGGCATAAATTGATTTAAATAAAATTCTCCCCTTTCAAGATTCTTCCTTGCTTCTGCCTCATCTTAAATTAAGAGCAGTACAATAATAACCCGAGAACATCACACCCCTGAATTTCAGCCACCTCCCTCTAAAGGATCTTTTCTCATTTTTTGAAAATATGAGCTATTTTTTGGTTTCCACTTGTTCCTCTTTCTTACTTGTCACCACACGTTGCTTTCTGTATGATATAAGCAATTGGAGCCTTCACATTTAAAGCCTCTTTTTAGTGCATGAGATCCACAATAAGGCTCCCATGAGACCTTGTAAAGAAAGGAAATAACTTCAAGGAGTTACACTTCAAGATCCACCAAAGCAAAGATTTACAGTCAACTCTAGTAATTAAGTGGTTCCATTCACTCATTCAGTACACATCCATTGAGTATATACAATGTGCCAGACAATATTCTGGGCACTAGTGATACAGCAGTGACCTGGCTCATGGAAAAATAAATAACATGCTAATGATACTCAAACCTATGTCTCCTTCCCGAAACTCTTCCCTGAACTCTAGACTCTCATATGAAATGAATTACTTAACATCTCCCATTGGATATCCAATTAAACCCCATCACTGTTTCCTCTCCACCTCACTAAAGTGCTACTCCATCCAGCTGCTTAGGTCAAAATTCATTAAGTCATCTTTTTCTCATACCCTAAGTATCTAACTCATCCACACATCCTGCCTACTTTATGAATTTAGCAACTTCTCACCATCTTTTTTTGTTTTTATTTATTTTTGACATGATCTCAATCCACTGTCCAGGCTGGAGTACAATGGCATTATCATGACTCACTGCAGCCTCGACCTCCCCAGGCTCAGGTGATCCTCCCACCTCAGACTCCCGAGTAGCTAGGACTACAGGCATGTGCCACCACACCTGGCTAATTTTTTTTATTTTTTGTAGAGTTGGGGTTTTGCCATGTTGCCCAGGCTGGTCTCAAACGCCTGAGCTCAAGTGATGCACCCACTTTGGCCTCCCAAAGTGCTGGGATTACAACTTCTCACCATTTTAAGTACTATCCAGCCTGGTCCAAACCACCACACTCTCTCACCTGGGTCATTGCAGTACCATCCTGACTAATCTCCCTGTTTCCACCCTTGTCCTCCGAGAGTCTATACTAAGCTCTAAAGCTCAAGGGATCCTTGGAAAACATAAATCAGCTAATAGTACCCTGTGCTCAAAATTCTCCAGTGGTGTCCCATCTTTCTTACGGTAAAAAGCTAAAGTCTACACAAGGCCCTACAGGACCTTGTATTAGCTGGCTCCCTGCTACTTCTCTGATCTCTTCTCCCACGCTCACCCTGTCTCATTCAGTTCCTTCTACATAAGCCACCTTGCTGTTCCTGGAACATGCCAGTTATCTGTTTCCTCGGGGCCTTTGCACTTGTTCTCCCTACCTGGAAATGTCTTTCCTCAGATAACTGTCTGGCTCACTCCTTCAATTCCTTCATGTCACCCTACCACCTTATATAAAATACCCACTCTTCACTTTACCCTACCCTCCCACTCCAATGCAACAAGGCACCCCTCCATCTTCCTTTCCCTGCTCAACATTCCTTAATCACCTGATATAAAACATATATTATTTACTTACATATTATTTGTCTCCCTCAACTAGAATGAATGCTTCATGAGATGGGTCTGCTTCCTATAGCATGCCTGGCAATAGAGACCACTCAATAAATATTTATTTAGTGAATGAATGATTTATCTAAAGATACATACATCTCTAGATGGTCAACCACAGAAACACAGAAAAAGAGACAGTCACAAGAGCAAGTACAGGCTCTGCCCATTCAAGCAGAGTCCAGAAGAAAAGGAAACCTAGCCAAGAGCACTTTAAATGTTCAGGTCCCAGTTAGGTGTGGTGGCTCACACCTGTAATCCCAGCACTTTGGGAGGTCGAGGTGGGCAGATCACCTGAGGTTGGGAGTTTGAGACCAGCCTGACCAACATGGAGACACCCCATCTCTACTAAAAATACAAAATTAGCCGGGCATGGTGGTGCACGCCTGTAGTCCCAGCTACTCAGGAGGCTGAGGCAGAAGAATCACTTGAACCTGGGAGGCTGAGGTTGCAGCGAGCTGAGATCGCACCACTGCACTCCAGCCTGGGCAACAAGGGTGAAACTCCATCTCAAAAATAAATAAATAAACATTCAGGTCCCTGTGGTAGACTGATTGATTGATTGCAAAAATGTCTCAGTTCTTTCCCTCCCTGTATCTATACATTTTGCAATGTGACTATGTGGCTCCTCCTATCAAGAAGTGGAGTCTATTTTCCTAACTTTCCACTCTGGGCTATCTTGTATCTTAATTTTGTCATTAGACAAAGATAAAGTGACGGAGTGCCAGTTATAAGCTTAGGCCTCAAGAGGCCATACAAGCTTTCACTTTCTCTTGGCCTCCTGCCACTACCATGTGAACATACCGAGCTAGCCTGCTGGAGGATGAGTGACCACATGGAGTAGAGCCAAGTCATCCAGCTGAGGCCATCCTAAAGCAGCCAGCCCTCAGACTCTCCATCAGCAGACCAAAAAAATCACATGAGCAAGCACAGCTGAAATCAAGCAAGCAAACTCAGATCTGCAGAACTACCCAGTCAACCAAGAGACATGTGAGAAAATAACAAATGGCTGTTGTTTTAAGCCACTAAGTTTAGGGGCGGTTTGGTCTGTAGTCCCTTTGGCAAGATTGGCCCTAAAGCATGTAATCAGTCCCTAGGGTAGGCATCTAAGCTGCTTTGCTCTGAATAATGTGCTTCAGGAGACCTTCTCCTTGTGATTTGGCTGTTATGACAGGGGTCTGCAGGAAGAAGACCCACTAGCCAAGCCACACAGCGTCTCAACCATTGCAAATCAATAAGCTGGCATGCAGGTGAACAAGCTCACTGTGACGTGGCCCGGAAAGACAGATCAGGTTTCTGAGGCAGCAATACTAAAAGCCAGATATTGGATGGGGGAAATTCACAGAAGTAAATGTTGCCTTCTGAGGTGGACTTGGGGACACCCACCCAGACTCTCTGACCTTGACCCAGCCTCACCTCATTCTATTTCACAGAAACTTTGGCTAGGTTCTCAGGCATCCAGCCCCATTTCTGGCCATGGAACACACTGCAGTAGCCCTTCTGCACCAAGGACAGCTGAGTGATGAGGCTCTCAAATCCCCAAACCATGTTTTCTCTAGAGGAATAAAGTTTCCAAAGGGCAGAGCAGCAAACTGATCTTTATGTTAAGACTATAAGATAGAGGCTTTAAATAAATTTGCCATATGATATTATGTAAATGTATTCCATGGTACACTGAAGGTCAGCATATTTCCAGATGATCCCGACACTTTTCCATGATCATAGAAACTCTTCTCATTCTCAAAGAAAAAAGAATATCTAGCAAGGACTGCTGGCCTGTTTGCTAAAGATGACCTTTTCTTTTAGTGTGGGGGAAAGGAAACAAAAAATCATAATACTAAGATTCAAAAGAAGCACAAACACAGTCCTCCATCCAGATGGGAGAAATCTGAATGTTACGTTCCACAGTTTCCTTAATTCCTGTGCTTCCTGTTGCCTTGCAAAGACCTATGCTTTCTGCTTGCCGCATTCGTGTATGCTCCGAATGACCACAGGTACTTATGTCTACCAACCAACCTTCTTCTAAACACACAGTTTAGGATTTCATCCAGTTCCTTAAACAATAACTCAGCATATACATCATAGTGACAAATAGGAATCCTAAGAGGCAATATCTCAAAGACCTGCCGTGTTGCCCCTATGACCTCAGGTCCTACTGCTGTCCTGGTGTCTGACTCAACAGCAGCTTCCGTGGCCTCCTTTCTGGGTCTCTTGGGAACACATCTCTCTCCTATCTCAGGGTTTTGCAGGTGCTGCCTGCAACCCCTGGCTTCCTCCCTCACTTCCCCAGATGTCTGGTAAAATGTCATTTACCAGAATCCCTGGCTTCTTCCCTCGCTTTCCCAGATGTCTGGTCAAATGTCGTTTACCAAAAAGCCTTCCCTGGCCAAGCTGTATAAAAATAAATAACAAGCCCCACCCTGCCCTCTGGCAGCACTCCCCAGTACTCTCAGCCAGCTTTATTTTTCTCCATTACAGTGTCTCATCAGCTGATACACTCTATACTTATTCTTCCATCATCTTACACACACACACACACACACACACACACACACTCTCATTAATTTAAGCTCCTTGAGAGAGGGCTTTTTTGGTTGTTTTGTCTGTATTCTCCACACATAGAGCAATGGCTGACACATAGTAGGAACTTAATGAATGAACTGCCATTTCTTGAGCACCTACTTTGTGCCAGGCAAGTTATATATGATGATCGGGTAACAATGGGTAAATATTTTAAAGTACCTTTTCTTTAATTATTATAAGAATCCTATTACTGTCTCCATTTTACAGATCAGGAAACTAATGCTCAAAGAGGGGCTAAGTAACTTGCCCAAGACACTCACCTAGGTCTGTCTGAGCATCCACGCTCATGCTTCTTGTAGCACACGCTGCTTTTCAAATACCTTAATGATGATGTAGGCACATGTAACACACATCTCTGGCAAATACATAACACAAGAGCTTTCCATTCTATCATTTTTCTTCACCCATCACAGCTTTGGCCCAGGAAGAAACATCCTTGAAATTGGATTTTCATCTCCCAGAAAAGACTGGTAGTAACAGCTTTAGTTTTCCCTTATTCCACCCATTTAGGGAAAATGAAGGGAGAGTTTTCCTTTCGAACTGGGCTGGGACAAGAACAGATAGGTCGGGGACCCAGGGAGAAGCAGACAGAAGTTCATCTGCTCTGAAACTCCCTCAGAATTTTCTAGAGCCCCGGCCTTTGTGAAGTGCTGCTTCAAAACCTTCATAGTCCTGGAATTCAGGAAAACCATTCATTAAAAAAGGAAAAAATTAAAAGTCTGACTTGTATTGCGTGTGCTCCTCTCTGGGTGTCACCCTGTGCCTACTGGGGTCTAGTCACGTACTGCAAACACCAGCCCAGCCGAGACTTGTAAAGCTCTGCCCACCCAGTGGCAGTGATGGCAATGGTGTGGGAGAGTCATGTGGGTCACTCCCAGACCGAAGAACCAAGACAGCGACCCAGTCCCTGCTGAAATCCATGCCATGCCTAATCCATGAGGGCTTCATTTTTATACTAATCACTGCCACTATCAATTTCCTCCTCCTCTCTGCTCTCACTGCTCTTTTCCAACACCATCATGAACTTACCCACCTCCTGATTACGAGTGCTTCTCCCCCTACCAGGTGTGAACCTCAGGGAGCCAGGACATTGTTATCATCATCTCTGCATCCCCAAGGACTAATCCCATCTCTGACAAATACTAAGTGCTCAGTAAGTATTTGCTGACTCAAGAAAGATGCAGAACGAGCCTGTACCTACTGCACCAACTGGAACAAGCAGAACAAGTCACCTCTTCTGGAAAGGGCAGGAAGCGGAAACACAGAGGAGACCAGCATAGACCAGAACCACCGCTGAGCCCACTACAGTGCCCAGTCCTCCCTCATGCACCCTCCTCACCCCTCACCTGCCACTCTCTGAGCCCCAAAGCCACCCACATTCACCTCCCCAAGGGCTAGAAAGCCAGCAAGCATCCCCCAGCGTCCCACCCCACCCCACTGGGGCTGCTCTTATCAGAGCCCAAGACACCAACGTTAAGTTACCCTTAAACGGAGTAATTTGCATCTGTAATTTCCAGATAAAGGATTGTATTTCATCAGCCCTGCTGAACCCTGGACAGCAGAGATTTCTACCGCCCGTCTGCCGAAGACACAGCGGTGCCTTGCTCCTCCCTGGCTAAACGCATTGGCTAGCCCATCCCTGCAAAACAAGTCATTTTCCTTCCCTTGCGCTAAAACCCGTCCATAAACAAATCCTTCTGTGTCCCTAAGAAACGGCTCCCACGCCTACGGAGGGCGCCCTGCACATACAGAAATACACACTCACAAACCCCAAGAGTCACCAGGTGTAAGCACGTTTGAATTCTGTTCTTTAAGAACAAACCAACAACAATAACAAAATCCATCTACTAGAATGTAACTGAAAGTAAAAGCAGCTGCTAGGAAGCTTATGGAAACGGAGCTATAAATGCCAGCAGCCTGACATTTATAAGTTGCAAAACTACTTATGGCGCTAATAGTTCAAACAGGGTTTTAAAACAGCCCTTGGGGAGGCCGCTTTCAAAGAAGCGCACAGCTCCAGGGAGCGGGCAAGTCCTTGCTTTTCTGAGCCGGCTTCCCAAGACTCTCCGGTCTTTTGTGCCATTTACTATGAACAGCACTCAGCTGTGCGAGCGTGTTTATTTCAGCCCAGGCAGGCGAGTCTGGGAGCCCTGGCGCACGCGGGGTCCGCGCCCCGGCTGGGTCGGTTGCACCGCAGCGAGCAACGCCGTCCCCTACCTGGGTGGGAAATCCGCTGGCGGCCGCCTCCGGATGCAGGCAGAGCAGCGTCCGCCCCGGCAGCCCCGCGTGCAGCTCCGGCTAACGCGGAGCTGGGCGATCCGGGCGGAGGCAGGCGCCGGCGGGTGTCACACCTGCATCACCGCGCCCACGCCGCCGCCGCCGCCGCCAGCCGCCCAGGCGCAGCGCGCAGCGCGCCCCCGCACTACAGAGCACCCGGGGCGGGAGGCTCCTGGGTCCTCTATTCAGCGGGATCAGATCCTAACCCGCTTTCTTCCCGGCCCGGGCATTAAAAGTATTCGCTGCGGGCAGCTCTGCTTCTGAATCTCCTTCTAATCGAAGGCTGGGTGTAGAGATAGCTCAGAGGGAAGGAGGACCAGTGAGGCCGCAAGGTCTCCGGATTTGCAGACCAATAGATATTAAACTTATTCCTCGAGTTTTGTAACCAGCTGATCATGGGCGTCGTCTCGCTGTCTCCACCCCGCCTAGGGCGAGGGGGCGCTGTGGACTCCACATGCCCTTGCACCCACTCTGAACTAGGATGCGTCAGAGGACTAGACGCAAGTTCCCGGGAAGGGGAATCCTCTGATCACGCCGCCCCCAAAGTATCGTCGATCATGGGTGCTGTTCGACTGCTTTGTTCTCGTTTGCCTCATCAGGAACTGAAAAGAGCCTACCTGGCCAGCGCGGGGAGGAGGAAAGCCTGCAAGGCTTGGTGCATTCAAACAAGCCCTCCACCTCTGTCTCCCTCCTTCCAAACCACCACCCACTAACTCCACTGACGAGAGTTCAGCAAACTAAACTGCCCAGGCTCAGCACCAAAAGACTTTAGGAGCATAGGGCTCCTTCTAGGAGGAAGTAAGGAGCAAGGAAAGGACACTGGAAATTCGGATGCGGACTCAAACAGCACAACACTGCAGGTGCCTGGCCCCCTCTAGGATCCGAAGCTACGTTCCTTTCCTAACAGGGCTAAAATGAAGGCGAGTTCTGGAAGAGCCTTACCTTTTCTCCATCGGGCTCATCCTCCATCATGAGGTCTTCAGCTGGACTCCTCACTCTCTCGCTGCCGTCAATGCCCTGCGCCCCAGCTCCCTGCCTCTTCCCTGGCTGGGGCCTCCGCCGACTCGCACCTGGACCACCCGCAAGGACTTCAACTTCTCAGGCTCCTTGAGTCGTTTCTCAACATGTAAATCTGATCTTGACTCTTTCCTACCTAAAACCATGTGATGGCTTCCCAGTGTCCTTGAAAAATCCGAAACCTATTTTTTTTTTTTATTTTTTTTTTTTTGAGACAGGGTCTGGCTCTGTCGCCCAAGCTGTGGTGCAGTGGCTGGATCACAGCCTCAACCTCCCTAGCTCAAGCAATCCTCCTGCCTCAGCCTCTCAAGTAGCTGGGACTACAGGCATGCGCCACCACTCCTGGCCAATTGTTAAACGTTTTGTAGAGTAGAAGTCTCACTCTGTTGTCCAGGCTGGTCTGGAACTCCTGGACTCAAGTGATCCGCCTGCCTCAGCCTCCCAAGCTGGAAAGCAAACCTTTGCTGACCCCCACAGCCTCACCCCTCCACCCTCATCTTTTCCCCTGTACTCTGGCCATATGGAACTTTTAATTCCATGGACGTGCCTCACTCTCTCACCTCTAGGTCTTTGCACATACTATTCCCTCTGCTTGGAATGTTCTCTTCCTCCCATTCCTCTTACCTCTGCCTAAAGCCTTATCATTCTCAGCTGAGCCATCTCTTCCTCAAAGAAGTCTTCCCTCTTCCCTGAAATACCTGAGTTCTCCCTGCTCCATATGCCCAGAGCTACCGTTAGTTCCTCTACTACAGCACCCAACGCCTTACTAAAGTTGTTATCCGGCTTCCTTAAGAGAATGTAAGCTGCAGGAACGCACGCCTCTGTTGTCTGCCTCATACGGACAGGGACCCAGAATATCGTGTCTGCTTAATATCTATTGCTGTAGCCACCATCCAGATTAAGGTAGCAAACAGTCCTGGCATCAAGGGGTCTCTTTAAGCTCTTTCCCAGGCAATACCACTCACCCTCCACCCGGGTGTAACCGTCACTCTGACCCTTTTCAGCACCAATTAGTATCACCTGCTCTTGAACTACACATGAATGGAGTCATACAGTATATATATATAGTATGTACTCTTTTGGGTGTGGCTTCTTTTACTCAAAATCATGTCTGTGAGATTCTTCCATATCATTACATGTATCAGTAGGTCACTTTTTTCTTATTGCTGTATGGTATTCTATTGCCTGAATATAACACAATTTATCCCTTCTGTGAGTGGACATTTGAGTTGCTTCCAGATTTTAGCTGTGATGAATAAAGCTGCTATGAACTTGTTTTATTTTTTTTTTTTTTTTTGAGACAAAGTCTCGCTCTGTCGCCCAGGCTGGAGTGCAGTGGCATGATCACGGCTCACTGCAACCTCCACCTCCCAGGTTCAAACAATTCTCCTGCCTCAGCCTCCCAAGTAGCTGGGATTACAGGCACGCGCCACCAAGTCCGGATAATTTTTGTATTTTTAGTAGAGACGGGGTTCTTAAATGTTGGCCAGGCTGGTGTCAAACTCCTGACCTCAGATGATCCACCCACCTCAGCTTTCCAAAATGCTGGGATTACAGGTGTTAGCCGTGACACACAGCCTGTTATGAACATTTGATAGACATATGTACTCTTTTCTTTTGAATATGTAACTAGTAATAGAGTTGCTGGGTCACAGGGTAAATGCCTGTTTTTGCCTTAGTAAATAGATACAGTACTTTGCCTTAGTAGATACAGTACTTTGCCTTAGTAGATACAGTACTTTGCCTTAGTAGATACAGTACTTTGCCTTAGTAGATACCGTACTTTGCCTTAGTAGATACAGTACTACCAAACAGTTTTCCAAAGTGGTTGTGCCAATTTACAGTCCTAGTCCTATCTGCAATATTTGAGAATTCCAGATGTTCTATTTCTTTGCCATGACTTGGCATTATCAGTGCTTTTAATTTTAGCCATTCTTGTGTGTAGTGTAAATTACATTGAAGTTAAAACTTTGATATAGTTTTAATGTGTATTTCTTGATGATTACTAACGTGGAGCAGTTTCTTATGCTTATTGGCCATTTGGATATTCTTTTGTAAAGCTTCAAGTCTTTTGACCAATTTATTGGGTTTTTTGTCTTTTTCTGATTGATCTGTAGGCACTCTCTCTGTTTTAGGTATAAATCCTTGGTTGGATATAGTAATTTTAATATCTTCTCCGTGTTTGGGGCTTATATTTTTATTCTCTTAATTTTAATGACACACAACATTAATTTTTTCTTTTGTGATTAAAAAACAAATGCTTTTGTGTGTTTTGTTTAACAAATCTTTCTCTGTCTCAGGGTTGGGCATCTATTGTCTGATGTTTCTTTCCTTCTACAAGCCTTTGTTTTACCCTTTACATTTTAGTTTATTTTCTATTTGTGCATGGGATAAGGTAGGCTGAAATTTTACTTTTATTTCAAGATAGCAGTTGCTCCAAAACCACTGTGGAAAAGACCATTCTTCATGAATTGGCTTGCAATAGCATCTTTGTTATAAGTCAAGTGACCATCTATATGTCCATCTATTTCTAGACTCTTCATTCTGTTGCACTGGTCTGTGTGCCTATCCTTACACCAACACTACACTGTGTTAGTTACCTTTATTATAAGTCCAGAAATTTCATCATGTTTGCCCACGTTTTTTCTTCTTCCAAATTGTCTTGGTTCTTTCAGGTCCTTAAGTTTTCCACAAGAATTTTAGAATCAACTTGTCAAATTATGCACACAATCCCTGGTGGGATTTTGATTGGCATTGCCTTATATCTATAGATCAATTTGGTGAGAATGAACACCTTAACAATACTGTCCTCCAATAATTTTACATTTTATATCTCTCTACTTATTTTGTCTTCTTTAATGTCACTCAGAAATACTTTATAGATTTCAGTGAATAGATCTTGCCTATGTTTTGTTGTATCATGCTTAAATCTTTGATGTTTTCATTCTATTGTAAATAGTACTATAACTTCATTTTTAATCTTATTGCTAGTATACAAAAATATAATTAATTTTAGATTACCTTATATCAGTATCAAAATAAAACTTATTTCAATATATTGTTCTTATATTTTATATCCTTTTAATTGCTAAATTCACTTATTAATTTTTATAGCTTGTATAGGCCAGGCGTGGTGGCTCACGCCTGTAATCCCAGCACTTTGGGGAGGCTGAGGCGGGCAGACCACGAGGTCAAGAGATTGAGACCATCCTGGCCAACATGGTGAAACCCCATCTCTACTAAAAATACAAAAATTGCCTGAGTGTGGAGGCACATGCCTGTAGTCCCAGCTACTCAGGAGGCTGAGGCAGGAGAATCACTTGAACCCGGGAGGTGGAGGTTGCAGTGAGCTGAGATCGCACCACGACACTCCAGCCTGGCAACAGAGGAAGACACCATCTCAAAAAAACAAAAACAAAACAAAACAAAAAAAGCTTGTATATTCTTTGATATTTTTAAGGTACAGAATATATGAGATTAAAGACAATTTTGCTTTTTCTTTTCCAATGTTTACATCTTCTACATAAACTTTTTCATGCCTTATTGCTCTAGCTAGGACCTTTCATAAAAGTGATGACACTGTACATCATTGTCTTACTCTCAAATTTGGGGGATGGGGCATCTTCATACTGTTATGTATGATGTTAATTGTAAACGTGGTAATAATGAACAGCATGTCTTAGTCATAACTTCAGAGGGAAAGCACTCTTACTAATAAGTATGATGCTAACCATGAGCGTATAGGGGAGGAAAAATAAGTTCCCTTCTACCCTTCTAAAATGTTTGGCTGGGATTTCTGAAACAAAATACAGATTAACAAGAGAAAACCAAACAAGTTTATTAACATGTATATCTTACGTATGACCTGGAGGATACCCAGAAAATAAGTAATTCTCACAGAGATAGCTTCATACTCCATCTTATACAACATCTTCAACAAAGAATAATAAATTTTTAGAGAAGTGACAAGACAAAAGAAAAGGACTTTGAGTCTCCTACCATTTAGGAAATTGTAGGAAGGCAAATATACAGGAAACTAATGGTAGATAAATGCTAGTTGAGTGTGTTATGTAGATGTTCTGCTGCTGTCTCCAGGCTGATAAGGGTCTAAAGTCATTTCTATCTGGTGATTTACTTTTGGCGTTCTTGGTTGAGAGGGGAGGACTTTCATGTATATGTATGCCCTGCTTTTAGGAAAATAGGGAAAGTACAGAGAGTTTTCTTGTATCTGCTTTTCCCCAATTGTCTTTAGCTCAAAATAAGCCTTATGCTGAAGTGGTATATTTTGGGGAGATATTTCTAATCTTTAAAAGCTTCCCTCTTCTGTTAGATTGCTAAGAAATATATAATAAATGGGTGTTAAATTTTGTCCTTTTTTTGCATCTACTGAGATGACCATATGTTTTTTTTTTCTTTCATTTGATTAATATAGTGAATTACCTTGATTGACTTCTGAATGTTAAACCAACCTTACATTTCTCAAATAAACCCCATTTGGTCATGGTGTAATATTTTTATTATCATTGCATTTGATGTGATAATATTTTGTTTAATATTTTTGTGTCTGTGTTCTTGAGAGAGTAGCACGTAATATTTCTTTCTTCTAGTGTCCCTATCACGTTTTTGTATCAGGGTTTACTGGCCTCATAAAATGGGCTGAGAAGTATTCCCTCACTTATCTTTTTTTGTGTAGATTAGTATTCTTTCTTTCTTTCTTAAAGATTTAAAACTTAAATAAGTATATCTCCTCTATTTACTTTTTACCTTTCCCTTTTTCTATTTTAATAATATTTGGATACTCTAGAGATTTTACAGTGCAACTCTAACAACTTTAAGTTAACCCTATTACTCTTATTACTTCCCAAACAATGCAAAAACCTTTCAAAAATTTAACTGCATTTGTCTCTTCCTGACTTCTGTGCTACTATTTTCATATATTTTACTTAGTTTATAACACTATAAACCCCTTAAAAGTCAATATCCTTCTATATTGAATTGCATATGTCCCATTTCTTGTGGTCTTCATTCCTTCCTGAAGTTCTGTGCTTCTAAGATCCTTTTACTTCAGCTAGTACAACTCCTTTTAGTATTTCTTGTAGTGCAGGTCTACTAGGGACTAATATCCTCAGCTTTTGTTTGACTTAAAATGTCTTTATTTTACCATTATTTTTGAAGGATATTTTTCACTGTGTGTTAATTCATAGATAGAAGTCTCGGCTGGGCGCCATGGCTCACGCCTGTGATCCCAGCACTTTGGGAGGCCAAGGCGGGTGGATCACGAGGTCAGGAGATCAAGACCATCCTGGCTAACACCGTGAAACCCCATCTGTACTAAAAAATACAAAAAATTAGCCAGGCGTGGTGACGGGCACCTGTAGTCCCAGCTACTCAGGAGGCTGAGGCAGGAGAATGGCGTGAACCCAGGAGGTGGAGCTTGCAGTGAGCCGAGATCGCACCACTGCACTCCAGCCTGGGCAACAGAGCGAGACTCTGTCCCAAAAAAATAAAAATAAAAATAGATAAGCTTAGAGTGGTCAAGTGATTTTAAGGCCAGACAACCAGTAAGTGATGGGGACAAGAGTCCAAATCATGGTACAATTCTGAAGCCTGACCTCTTTCCACGACATTATCCTTCTCCTATTCACATAGACTTGGTTCCTCCTCAGTTTGGTTCCAACTTAACTGTCCTGTCTTATCCCTCCTCATTTCCATTCCCACTCCTTCCATTCTAGCCACATTGCTCTATTCTCTCAAATGCTCTGTGCTTATTTTCTGTTCTGTGTCTTCACACACACTTCCTCATACTAGTACTGTTTTTGATCCTCAACCCTGGAAAAGGCCAATTTATCCTTCAAGTTTCTACTCAGATTCCACGTCCTCCAATAAACATGCTCAGACCATCGTCCTCTGTCCCCCAGTTCCTCATAGCAATCTCTCCCTTCCAGATATTTATGTATTCTCTGTACTATTCGTTCATTCATTTAACAGATCTTTGTTCGCTTCAGGCACTGGAAACACAAAAATTTCTAGAAGTGAAATCCTATAACAGACACATTGAGCACTTACTATGCACCAGGCACTGTTCTGAACCACTTACACATTCTACATATTTAATCTTCACCCAGCAACACTCTAAAGTAAGTACCTTTTTCCCAATCTAAAAACAAAGAAGAAAAAATAAAGAAAATAAAGTCAATACCTTTTTTACTTATGAAACTACTGATGTACAATGAGGTTAAACAAGCTTCCCAATGTCACACAGCTAGGAAGTTGGGCAAATGGGCTCCAGTGCCCATACTTTCAAAACCACTACCTCACATAGGTTCAGATGAAGCACAGAGAAGATAAGCCTGCCTCACAGACGTCTTCACAGAACAGGTGATATTTTAAGGGTGTCTTGAAGAAAGATGAGCGGTTCATTAAGAAATCAGGAACAGAAGAGGGCAATGGACATTGTGGTTGATTCCCCAGTATGCAATCCAGTCTCTCTCAGCAACTGTGAACTTTAAAAAAGTTTAGAAAAGATATGAACCTCATGAATGGTTCGTGACTGACCTAACGTTAACCATCTCAGTAGCTGCAGTAATTCCAGTAAGTAATTTCAGTGCCCCTTGGCTACAATTCAAGATGAGATTTGGGTGGAGACACAGTCAAACCATATTATGGGGCTATTTGCTTCCTCTTTCACATCCAGGAGAAGAGGAAGAGTGCCTCCAAGAGTAGTTCTTCCTTCAGCATGATCTCATGGACTTTTTTGGACCAATTTTTGTAGGTTTGCCTGTGCACAAGGGTCCAGCTGGTCCCCCACTTGGTTCCTAGAAGACGCATCTGCTAGCAGAAGAGCCCTGGAGCAGACAGTGAAAACATTGCTGTGCAGCTGAGGCAAGGTGCTGATGCACCTGGCCAGAGCTGATTCCTGCACCAATTGCTAGATTAAAGGTAGACTGAGGGGCTATGAGGCAGGGCACAGAAGGGCCCTGCAGTACTGGATGTCAAAGAAAGAAAAAGCACCTGCAAGCTCAAGGCCATCATTCAGTTGCTAGAATCAGGCTACCTCTGTACTTCCAGTAATGTGGGCAGCAATTCCTCATTGTTTAAGCAACCTCTTTCTTTTTAATTCCCCCTTTAATAAAAGGAGACTGCAAGACCAAAAAAAAGTATGAATTGTAGCATGGCAAGTAACAGCAGAAAGGCAGTCAGAGATATAGAGTTTGTTGTCCTCATTGGTTTTGAAGCCTTAATGGTAACACATCATTCATGTTCAGAAATGGCTTTTTATTTTTGTAAAATAAAAATTTTTGTCTTTTTTGTAACCTGAAGCCAAAATCATGTCAATTCTTATAGTAGTTATTTCATACAGAAGAAATAACCTGTAAAATCAAGTAAGAAATTCATTAATCAACTCAGCTTTCCATTCAACAAATTTGAGGTTACCTCTCATGTACCAGTCAGTGTTGTTTTCACCGGAGATACAGCAGGGAACCAGACAAAACTGCCCACCGTCAAGGAGCTTACAGTCTAGTGGGGAGAAACAGACAGTAAGTAAATAAATATCCAGGGGAGGGAGAAAGCTAATGCTGACTTTGTATTTTAATGGATCGTTTTGGCTTCTGTATCAGGAATAGACTCTAAGGGGCAGGGGTGGAAGCGAGGAAAGCAACTGAGAGACTCACATAGTGATTCAGGCTAGAAATGATGGTGGCCTGGACCAGGTGGAAAGAGTGAAGGTGGGCCAGGCATGGTGGCTCACGCCTGTAATCCCAACACTTTGGGAGGCCAAGGCAGGCAGATTACTTGAGGTCAGGAGTTCAAGACCAGCCTAGCCAACATGGTGAAACCCTGTCTCTACTAAAAATACAAAAATTAGCCGGGCACGGTGGTGGGTGCCTGTAATCCCAGCTACTCAGGAGGTTGAGGTAGAGGAATCGCTTGAACCCAGGAAGCAGAGGTTGCAGTGAGCCGAGGCATGCCACTGCACTCCAGCCTGGGTGACAGAGCAAGACTTAGTCTCAAAAAAAAAAAAAAAAAAAAGAGAGAAGGTGGTAAGAGGTATTCATCCCCATTCCCTTTATTATGCATATGAGTAAAATTTTGAGGAGGGAAATGTCTGAGAGAGAAAAGGGGGATCCAGAAGGAGATGG
The DNA here is from genome assembly GCF_009828535.3 of Hylobates moloch. NCBI lineage: Eukaryota > Metazoa > Chordata > Mammalia > Primates > Hylobatidae > Hylobates > Hylobates moloch. The sequence goes on from NW_026652322.1 coordinate 322,208, forward strand.
GGAAGAGAATGAAATAGAAAAGGTCATTGGATAGGTGTTGGGGGGGGGCATTTGATTGGGGAACATTTGCAAAGTGTGAAACAGGTAGAAATTGAAAGAAATATAAGTTATGAATTGAATCCACTTTAATGTTAATCAATAGTCAAGTAAAGATTGGAATTACTTTTAATGACCTTCAGTTGTGTTTCTGAGGCATGTTTCTTGAAATATACCACCATGCAAAGATGGGACCATGTAGGACTCAGTATACATAAGTTACACAGGTTTACATTGCATGAAATTTATAATGTTTAACATATTTGAAAGTGATTTTAAAATATTTTTGCTCATTGTTTTTTTTCAGTATTTTGCTCTGACATATACTAAGTACCAACTCCTGCAAAGAAAATTAAATAGACGGCAGTTTAGGTATGAATTGAATAAGGATCGTGATCAGAGTCTCAGCAGATAGAATGTAGTTTAGAAATTAATTTAGCTAAGTTTGGACTTCTCACATTCGTCATTTCATAATTCATATTTTTTAATTTGTACAGTTCATTGCACAAGCCCATCTTCTTCTTCTGAAAGAAGAGGTTTGGTTCTTAAGGAGCCCTGTGGTTTAATAAGGAAAAGTGTGTGAAGTAAAGTATAAACAACATGTGATTCTGAAGGCAGGTTTTTGTGACTGGGTTTGCCTCCTTTCCAGACTCAGTGGAATGATGAAGTAGAAGCAAAACTGGATGACCACTTGGGCAGGGAGCACTGGATGACCTCCTTGTTCAAAAATATTGGGGACAACAAATTCTGCCTTTCAAATGCAGATGTACTCAGAGTGTGAACTCCATCACACCTCGGTGTGAACACAGTGGTGCCTCAGTTATCGAAGACAGTGGGCAATGGAGCACTAACAAACAATAGTAGGGGAAGTCCTAAAGACCTAGAATCAGGGAACCTGGGTTCTGACCACATCTCTGCTACCATCTATGTGGCTCTAAGAAAGTCACATTACTTCAATAAATGGTATTGAGAAAACTGACTGTCTGTATGCAAAAGAATAAAGTTCAACCCTTACCTTACTATATACAAAAAGAAACTCAAAATAGACCAAAGATCTAAACATAAGAGCTAAAACTATAAAACTCTTAGAGAAAAGCATGGAAAAATCTTCATGATATTAAATTTCACAATTATTCCTCATATATAACACCAAAAGCACAGGCAATAAAATAAAGATAAATTGCTCTACATCAAAATTAAAAGCTTCCGTGCATCAAAATACACAATCAACAGAGTGAACAGGCATCTCACTAAATGAGAGAAAATATTTTCAAACTATAAATCTCATGAAGGGTCAATATAAGAACTATATAAAGAACTTCTACAACAACAAAAAATCAAAAACAGGCAAAGGATTTAAATAGACATTTTTCCAAAGAAGATATACAAATGCCAATAAGCACATGAAAAGATGCTTCACATCACTAATGATTAGAGAAATGAAAATCAAAATCAAAGTGAGATAGCGCCTCACATCTATTAGGATAGCTGCTTATTAAAAAAAAGCACAAATATGCACGGAAAATAACAAGTGCTGGCAAGGGTTTAGAGAAATTGGAGCTTGTATGCACACTTGGTAAGAAACTTTGTATACCGTTGTTTGGTAAATGGTGCAGCCACTGCGGAAAACAGTGTGGTGGATCCTCAGAAAACTACAATTAGAATTATCATATGATCCATTATCTATATGATATGCTTATAGGCATGTAAAAAAATTGGAAGAAGGGACTTGAGATATTTTTAGATTCATATTTATAGCAGCATTATTCTCAATAACAAACGGGTAGAAGTATCCAAGTTTTCATCAACAGAGGAAGGGATAAACAAAATGTAGTATATACATACGGTATATATATACACGTACATATATATATACATATGGTGGGAAATTACTGAGCTTTGGAAAGAAAGAAAATTCTCACAGAGGCTACAACATGGAAGAACATTGAAGACATTAAGCAAAGTGAAATGTCAGTCACAAAAGGGCAAATACTATACGATTCCACCTATATAAGGTACCTAGTGTAGTTGAATTCATAGAGACAGAAAGAGGAATGGTGGTAGCCAGGGGCTAATGGGAGGGAGAAAGAGGTTATTGCTTAATGGGTACAGAGTTTCAGTTTTGCAAAATCGAAAGAACTCTGGAAATAGATGATGGTGGTCGTACAACAATGTAAGTGTGTTAATGCCACCGAACTATGTACCTGAGAATAATTAGTGTAGTAAATTTTATGTCATATGTAGTTTACAATTAATTTTTTTTTGAGACAGTCTTGCTCTGTCTCCCAGGCTGGAGCGCAATGGTGCAATCTCAGCTCACTGCAACCTCCGCCCCCCGGGTTCAAGCCATTCTCCTGCCTCAGCCTCCCAAGTAGCTGGGATTACAGGTGCCTGCCACCACGCCCAGCTAATTTTTGTATTTTAAGTAGAGACAGGGTTTCACCATGTTGGCCAGGCTGGTCTAGAACTCCTGACCTCTGGTGATCCACCCGCCTCAGCCTCCCAAAGTGCCGGGATTACAGGCATGAGCCATCACACCGGGCCAATTAAAAATTTTTAAGATAATGAATAGAAAATGCATTCACGTGTAGGATACACAAAAACTGTTTCAAAAGTAATAAACTTTATATTTGTTATTATTTTACTATGTTTTCATGAATGGAGGACCAAGATGTTCCTATTATGTTGAGTTCCTCTCTAGGCAAAAACATGTTATGGGATAAAATCATCAGAATTTTTAGAAATGCCTGACAAATTATTCAGTCCCACTACCCTGGGAAAGTCACAATCCCTTGCCAACTCTTTGAGGGCCATGTCTAAAATCCAAGGTTTGGATGTTTCAATTAAATCTGTCAGTCCTTTCACCCCTCATAGTCCTCCAATCTACTTCAATAGTTTGTAAATTATATTCTGCAATTCTAGGTTCTTCAGGCAAAGGGGCATGCTGAGTGTTTGAGCTCTGGATGCTTCCGTACACACACACACACACACACACACACACACACACACACACACACACCCCTTCCTTCAAGCAGAGATGCTACACTTATTTTTGTTTTATATACTTGATTGTGTTCAATATTTACTTTTAAAATCCTTCAATAGAAAAATTGAAAGCTATATTTCTTTTTTATAAAACCAAGTAAGTGAATTTTTCAGGTAAATAATGTTTACCCCTTTTTTTTTTTTTTGAGACAGAGTCTCGCTCTGTCACCCAGGCTGGAGTGCAGTGGCGCAATCTCGGCTCACTGCAAGCTCCGCCTCCCGGGTTCACGCCATTCTCCTGCCTCAGCCTCTCCGAGTAGCTGGGACTACAGACGCCCGCCACCACGCCTGGCTAATTTTTTGTATTTTTTAGTAGCGACGGGGTTTCACCGTGGTCTCGATATCCTGACCTCATGATCCGCCCGCCTCGGCCTCCCAAAGTGCTGGGATTACAAGCGTGAGCCACCGCGCCCGGCCTGTTTACCCCTTTTAAGTCACAAAACTTATTTTAAATTCTCACTGTGTTTGATACAAATACTACACAAGCTGACTCTTGTCTGATTTTTTCTAAAATAGGATTTCTTGAACATAGTGTAATTGGTAAGGCTTGGCTTTGCCGGAGATTGGCATGTGGTGGACTCTACACTACATGTATAAATTTCTGTTTGCTATTCAAGAAAAATACAATACTTTGAGACCAAAATGAAACTAATAACTAAGAAGTAACTTGGTCCCACCTATCAAATAGTTTTTGGGTTTTCCTATGTCAGTGCACCTGAATCTTCATTTGCCACCCAGTATCAATTCAGGTTCCACACCTCCAGCTCCACACAGGTTGTTACCTCTATTTAGGACACCTGCTCTTCCTTTCCTACACCGAGTCTTCACCTGGCTGAATTCTTGTCATTGCTAAAAACTCAGCCCAGCTGTTGCCACCTAAAAAGCCACCAAAGGTGGGTAAAATGCTTCTCCTCTCATCTCCCAAACACTCTGTCCATGTGTATACCATGTGTATGCATGTACCCCATAGCACTCCCCAACTCTTAGTATCATCGTCTATTTGTTAGTCTTTTTCTCATGTAGGTATATGCCCCTCAAGCTAAAGTCTACATTCTATTTATCTCTGTAACCACAATGCAGGTGACAGGGCTGGAGTACTTAATATGTACTATTTAACTGAATTAAAATAATTTTATGTCAACTTAAATGTTCACAGATGATCAACACTTTTTTAATTGCCAACTTCTCTTGACTTCACGGGTAGTTTTCTGCTATACTTCATCTCTTAGTTATATCAGATAATTTGAATGTCAACTACTGTTAACAAGATTATTTAATGACACAGAAAAAATACAATTGGAAATAAAGAAAAAATCTAAATACAAAGCTGTACAAACCATCAAAATTTTACGAAAGTAACCACATATATTGTATTAATATGTGTATGTAGAAAATATTTGCATACACAGTATACAATACATATACATATATTATTATCTATGCAAATAATTCCTACATACATATAAAGAACTATAGTATGTGGCTGCTTTCATATATATACGCACATGGAAATGCATTGAAATAGTTAATAGCATCTAAATCTTTTAGGGATGTCTACAGGCATTTTTTTAAAATATCTTTTAAAAATTCCAGTCTGACATATAAGATGTTTGGAAGTTGCCACTCCATCCTAACAATAAGAAAAAACCTGAACAAACTGAAAAATCAACACCTCTTTTTAGATGAATCAGAGAAGTGAGGTCACAGAGCAAACCATTGACCCCAAAATTGGAGAGATGAACAGGCAGATAAGGAGAATCATCACATACTGGAGCAGAAAACCCCATGGGAGCCAGTACTGGGGTAGAAAAACCTGACTTGGCCGGGCACAGCGGCTCACGCCTATAATCCCAGCACTTTGGGAGGCCGAGGTGAGAGGATCACTTGAGGTCAGGAGTTCAAGACCAGCCTGACCAACATGGTGAAACCCATCTCTACTAAAAATATAAAAATTAGCCAGGCATGGTGGTGTGCACCTGTAGTCCCAGCTAGTCGGGAGGCTGAGGCAGGAGAATTGCTTGAGCCCAGGAGGTGGAGGTTGCCAAGATCGCACCACTGCACTCCAGCTTGGGCAACAGAGTGAAACCCTGTCAAGATAGAAAGAAAGAAAGAGAGAAAGCGAGAAAGAGAGGGAGGGAGGGAGGGAGGGAGGAAGGAAGGAAGGAAGGAAGGAAGGAAGGAAGGAAGGAAGGAAGGAAGG